>NC_034176.2:48742091-49042091 GCF_002021735.2 Oncorhynchus kisutch
GTGACTAGTCAAGGACCATATCACCTCCACCCTACCTGACACCCTAGACCCACTCCAATTGCTTACCGCCCAAATAGGTCCACAGACGATGCAATCTCAACCACACTGCACACTGCCCTAACCCATCTGGACAAGAGGAATACCTATGTGAGAATGCTGTTCATCGACTACAGCTCGGCATTCAACACCATAGTACCCTCCAAGCTCGTCATCAAGCTCGAGACCCTGGGTCTCGACCCCGCCCTGTGCAACTGGGTACTGGACTTCCTGACGGGCCGCCCCCAGGTGGTGAGGGTAGGCAACAACATCTCCACCCCTCTGATCCTCAACACTGGGGCCCCACAAGGGTGCGTTCTGAGCCCTCTCCTGTACTCCCTGTTTACCCACGACTGCGTGGCCACGCACGCCTCCAACTCAATCATCAAGTTTGCGGACGACACAACAGTGGTAGGCTTGATTACCAACAACGACGAGACGGCCTACAGGGAGGAGGTGAGGGCCCTCGGAGTGTGGTGTCAGGAAAATAACCTCACACTCAACGTCAAAAAAACGAAGGAGATGATTGTGGACTTCAGGAAACAGCAGAGGGAACACCCCCCTATCCACATCGATGGAACAGTAGTGGAGAGGGTAGCAAGTTTTAGCAAGTTTTAGTTCTTGGCATACACATCACAGACAAACTGAATTGGTCCACTCACACAGACAGCATCGTGAAGAAGGCGCAGCAGGCCTCTTCAACCTCAGGAGGCTGAAGAAATTCGGCTTGTCACCAAAAGCACTCACAAACTTCTACAGATGCACAATCGAGAGCATCCTGGCGGGGTGTATCACCGCCTGGTATGGCAACTGCACCGCCCTCAACCGTAAGGCTATCCAGAGGGTAGTGAGGTCTGCACAACGCATCACCGGGGGCAAACTACCTGCCCTCCAGGACACCTACACCACCCGATGCTACAGGAAGGCCATAAAGATCATCAAGGACATCAACCACCCGAGCCACTGCCTGTTCACCCCGCTGTCATCCAGAAGGCGAGGTCAGTACAGGTGCATCAAAGCTGGGACCGAGAGACTGAAAAACAGCTTCTATCTCAAGGCAATCAGACTGTTAAACAGCCACCACTAACATTGAGTGGCTGCTGCCAACACACTGTCAATGACACTGACTCAACTCTAGCCACTTAATAATGGGAATTGATGGGAAATTATGTAAATATATCACTAGCCACTTTAAACAATGCTACCTTATATAATGTTACTTACCCTACATTATTCATCTCATATGCATATGTATATACTGTACTCTATATCATCGACTGCATCCTTATGTAATACATGTATCACTAGCCACTTTAACTATGCCACTTTGTTTACATACTCATCTCATATGTTATACTGTACTCGATATCATCTACTGTATCTTGCCTATGCTGCTTTGTACCATAACTCATTCATATATCCTTATGTACATATTCCTTATCCCCTTACACTGTGTATAAGACAGTAGTTTTTTGGAATTGTTAGTTAGATACTTGTTCGTTATTACTGCATTGTCGGAACTAGAAGCACAAGCATTTCGCTACACTCGCATTAACATCTGCTAACCATGTGTATGTGACAAATAAAATTTGATTTGATTTGATTTGAGTGCGCCAAGTTAATAAATCTCAATACTTTTGTGCGTGCGTGCGCAGTCTTTTCAGAATGGTGCACGTAGATATTTAGTGTAAAATGTATGCGTCGGTTATACAGGAGGCTCCTGGACATCAGTAAATAAATATACAGACCCCCTGCTGAAAAGACGCAAGTCCTGGTTATAAGGCAGTTGATTCATAAAAATAAGATAGGTTAAATGTATTAAATTCACTCCTGTGTCAAAGTGGTACTGTGTACTATATGTGGTTATTCATCTGTGTGCTCACCTGCAGCTTCTGAGCCTTGGATAGATACAGGTCATGGCCCTGCTGTAGCTGTTGGAATTGACTGTGGAGGCAAGCCGCCTCAGTGTCTCCATCCTCCTTCAGGCGCCTGTAGCGCTGCTGCTCCTCCACCAGACTGGCCTGCAGAGACTGGATCTCTATGTCCTGCAGCTTCAGCTGGGCCTTCTGCAACCAAATAAAATCACAACACACCTTAGAGTAAAACAAAAAATTCAAGAGATACAAAAACAAGCAGGTCATACATTTTCTTTTTTAAATAAATATATGTCAACCACCGCTCCCACATCAACCGAAAGAACCTCACACTCGTGTTCATTAGGCACAAATATGAACCGCTCGTTTTCTTTTTTCCGTTGCAAAACATTTTGCTACAGGGTGCACTAATGGATACGACCCTGGCAAACAACATGCATGCTTTAACTTTTTTTGGAAATTATGTTCTATTCAGGATTCAATGGCTTCTGACTGGGCAGGGAGTGCAAGGTTTTTAATTAACCATTGAGTTGTTTTGCTCTTCCATGGCGGTGGCGTTGATGATGCGGCGGAGCAGACGGCGGTTGCGGATGGCGTGCTGCTCTCTTGTAGCGCTCGTACAGGAGCTGGTTGTGGAGCAGCAGCACCTGACTGCGCAGCGTGTGCAGCTCGTCCAGCGGCGTGGTGCCTTTCAAGAGGACACATGAGCAAAATGTTTGACTATTTAATATTAAGTTTATTTTATTACCTTTTCAAACTCATTTTTTCAAGAACATGTTATTCATCTCAACAGAAAACTAGATATTAGTACTGTGGTATTAAAACGATTCAAATTATACTGAACAAAAATATAAATATATAAAATTTCAAGAGCTTAAATAAAGTCTCAGATTTTCCATATACACAAATAGCTTATTTCTTTCAACTTTTGTGCAGAATAATTTTTACATTTTATTTTTACATCCGAGATAGTGAGCATTTCTCCTTTGACAAGATAATCCATCCACCTGACAGGTGCGGCATACCAAGAAGCTGCTTATCAGCACGGTCATTACACAGGTGCACCTTGTGCTGGGGACAATAAAAGGCAATTTTGTCAAACACCACAATGCCACAGATGTCTCAAGTTGAGGGAGCGTGCAATTGGCATGCTGACTGCAGGAATGTCCACCAGAGCTGTTGCCAGATATTTAAATGCTAATTTCTCTACCATAAGCAGCTTCCAATGTCATTTTTGAGAATTTGGCAGTATGTGCAACAGGCCTCACAACTGCAGACCAAGTGTAATCACGCTAGATCAGGAACTCCACATCCGGCTTCTTCACCTGTGGGATCGTCTGAGACCAGCCACCCGGACTGCTGATAAAACTGAGGAGTATTTCTATCTGTAATAAGCCCTTTTTGTGGGGAAAAACACATTTCGATTGGCTGGGCCTGGCTCCCCAGTGGGTGGTCCTGGCTCCCAAGTGGGAGACCTCCTAGGCCCACCCATGGCTGTGCCCCTGCCCAGTCAAATCCTAATTATTTATTTCAATTGACTGATTTTCTTATATGAATGGTAACTCAGTAAAATTGTTAAAATTGTTGAATGTTGTGTTAATATTTTTGTTCACTATAGATCAAAATGAAATGGTACTGTATATTGCATAGATTTTAAGCATTAACCTAAGCACTGCATGCATAGATAGTCTCAAAAGACGAACTTTGACTCCATAGCAAAGGGCAAGAAACAATGAGATGCAGTGGCTCTCAGATTCTGATCACATAGTAAGCCAAATCCCATTGGATTGAATAGGTCAATCTAATTAATATTAGCCTGGAGAGTTTGGAGAACAGAAACAGAAGGACAGGTTGTTCCACAGACACTCATGGCAGTTCCCCTAGGTACAGATCTATGATCAGCTCCCCCTCCCCCAATCCTAGCCTTAGTGGGTTAATAGCAAAACTGACCCAAGCTCAGCGTTTAGGGTCAACTTCACCCTACTCCATATATTACAGCTGATATGTAGCTTTTCAAAGAAGATAAAGGTAGGAACCTGATAGAAAAAAAAAAAGACAAACCGACAAAGAGAGTGATGGATGCGGTAGGAAGGAGAGCGCAGACAGGAAAAAAAGGATAGTCTCATCCTCTCCCCCATCATAGCGTAGTGGCAATACCTTTCGCTTTCATACTCTGTTGTTTACCTCCAAAGTGTGTCCAGTCTACTGACTTGTTTGGCATGGGCAATCTATAACAAGAACACACACAGTACAGAGGAGTGTGAGGAAAGATAACAATGAAGGGTCAATAACAGACACCGACAGACATAGTACGGCACACCAAACAGCCAGGTCATGAGCACTTCATAACAATGCACAGATATACCGACTACCAGTGAATACATGAGAGAGCAATAACATGGATGGAGTACTAGTCTATGGAAGGAATTGGCTTGCCCGCCCAGACTTCCATAAAGGGGTCGTCGTCCATACGGACAGAGTAGCGAAACACACTCAGCCAGCCATGACCTCTCACCTCTTGAGCACTTTTTCATAGGCCTCGTTGCCGTGCTGAATGAGGCGATCCAGGACCTCCAGCGGGGACAATGCCGCCATCTCGTCCCCTTCCTCCTCCCCCTTGCTTGCGTTCCTCTCCCCTCGTCGCCAGCGGTCCTCTGCGCCAGTGCCACCGAAGTCTTCCTCCCCACGAACAGAGAGGCAGCCCTGGGCAGGGCCAGCTCAAACAGAGGCTCGTAGACGGGGTTAACAGGGTCCCTGAAGATACTGGGGGAGGAGAACAGGCCATAATTTGCCAGACCGGAGCCCCCCTCCTCCTCGGCCCTGTAGGGGCTCTGAGAAGTGCTAAATCCGGTCAGCAGGTTGTTGATTGGGGTGAAGCACGGCCGGAAGGACCAGGGGAGCTGCTGATCTCCTCCCCCCGCCGAGCACTCGCTCTTGTCGGGTGTGGAGACCAGGCACAGGGCCTCCCTGTTTAGGCTCTGGTTGGAGGTGGTGAGGAGCATCGCCTTCTCCTGAGGCCCAGTCAGTGTCTCTGTAGTGCTGTAGAAAGAGCGGTCTGCCTTGTGCTTCTGCTCAGTCAACTTCAGGAGCTCCTCTTTGATGGCATCTGACCAGGGAGAAGAGCGTATGGAACAAATCAATGTTTTTCACACTGACTGAACACAAGTTATTTTCATGGGAAGATATGAATACCGTAGTAGGTTTAGGGGGATTTAATGAGCCCTGGTGTGAAGTTTCTCTTTGGTACAGATCAAGGATTAGCTTCCCCTCCTGCAATCCTAACCACTAGTGAGGAAAATGGAAAAACTGACCAAAGACCACTGGTATAGGGGCAACTTCACCCTACACCATTTAATGAATTGGGAAAAACCATTCACCCTCGTCATGTTCATTCTCCATCCTTTGAATGTCCAAATCCTGCTCTTTGATGAAGTCCGACAACTCGGTCAACGACATGGTCTTCATAATCTCACCAGCAGCACCTGACAAAGAGCATAGAGTGTGCTTAGTTCCAGACCTGGGTTCAAATAGTATTTGTTTTCTTTCAATATTTCCGCTGCACTAGATTGAGCTTGCCTCAATGAAACTAATGGAATAGTAGCAAAAGTGCAAACCCCGCCCATCTGGGTACTCTAGACAGGCTCAATCAACCAAAAAGTATTCCAAAGACAAGCAATACTATTTCAACCCAGGTCCCGTCAACGCCACCTCTATTCTATAATGGTCTCGGATGATGCCTTTATTTACAGCAAAGGTCACGTAAAGCACCCAAAAATTGGGGAGGAAAGGTACTTTGGCGATGTCAACAGAACTAACGAGTCATTTTAGGCAATAAATAGTAGTGATGGGGGGGGGGGGGGGGGGGGGGTCTATAGTTACATATCACAATATTATCTTTTGACAATATTATATTGATAATAGACTCCAACTTAATATATAACATCAAATGTTATATGCTACTGTAGGTAGCATTAGCTAGTGCTAGTCAGCTGTACCAAAACTCCAGTATTCTAAATCCTATAGCTTATTCTACATCGTTTTAAATAGTGAGCCAACATGTTTTCAACACTTATTTCCAAGTGAAAAAAAAATCATTTTCTCATGCTCATCTCTTTGCAGAAGACATATTGTGAGCCATATGTTTGGAAGAAATAAATAAAATCGTAGTATCGAATCGCAATACCCATCGTATCGGAACCTAAGTATTGTGATAATATCGTATCATGAGGGACCTAGCAATTGCCAGCCATAATAAAACAGGCTAGAAATCTGGTCTAGTGAACGATCGCTCATAAGAAGAGGACATTTGTTCTTAACTCCTTACACTTGTGGGAATTGGCCTATATGGACAGGGCTACATTGAAATATTTCTTACAGAAGAACTATGTAAAGTATATGCATAACAATTGTAGCAATTAAAAAAGGAACCGTTTGGAGATCGTTACAATTATTAGACTAAAGGTGAAGACAACAGTTCACTTTAAAAGACTGAATCCAAACATTAAACTGTTGATTTTACGTGCATTTTACATTCTGTACTTTGACACATTTGTTGATAACGAAATCTGAAAATATTCTGGATACATTTGGTTAAAAAATACATTTATTTTACCTTTATTTAACTAGGCAAATCAAATAAGAACGAATTCTTATTCTGGGAAAATGTGGGATAGGTTCAACATTCGACAAAGAAATGACAAGGGTTTGAGTGAGAGGACTAACTGGTGTGTCCAAATACCTCTCTAAAGTGTGCACAGTTCCTATGTCATTTTAATGCACTTTTATGACTCAAAGAAGTCTAACTATAAGGTGTTTTTTTTGGAGCTCAACCTAGCTGTGCCATTGAGGAACTAGAGCAAGCACACTTGTATTTTTGTTTGGAACACAGCCCTGCATCCCCCACCTTTACACAATAACTATTGTTTACGCAATCCAAAAACAGTCCATAATAAATCGCAACCTGGGTCAGGTGGGCATAATTTGAAAACAGGTTCAATTGCAAACTTAACTAGCTACATTTTAAAATACAATCTTACAGTGTTAGGCTTTCACAAGGCAATTCAGAGAAGCAAATCCTAATTTTGGTGAACATAGAATAGAGTCATGAGTGCATTCAGATGCGTGGTCAATTGCAAATTTTCTTCACAATACAACATAGGCTCTTTCTGTTCAGGATGTTGCAGGTTATAACACTTTGTCATCAAACATAGTGATCAAACATTGACACTGCATATTACAATGAGTTTTATGATATGAAAATGTGAAGTGCACATTTGGACTCACAGATGTTTGGCTTCTTTGTATGACATCAAAGCGGTATTTATTGTAATCCTCAGCGTCTCATCTTTCAAAATACGTAATTTACAGCCTTTACCTCACTCAGACAACAAAAAAATGAGCAAAAGTAGCCAAATTAGCAGGAGGGGTGCTCAAGTTCAGAACGACTGTCAGTCAAAATCCATAAAGAGCTGTGAAGTGGAGATCCGACCGAAGCTCTGACATCATGTATGGCATGTTACTGTACAGCCACTGCGTTTCAATTAAGGTCATTTATCAGTGTCCAAGCCTGCCATTTTCAACCCGAATACGGGTATGAGTGTTAAAGGCTAACATTTAGCTCCATAAAAAAAACACAATAGTGACAGCGAAACCTGCTCCTCTTTCAGAAATGAGCAAAGCTGCTGACCTTTACTGATGACCTCAGGGTTGCCTCTCTCTTCCTCTCCACTCGGTTTCTGCTTCAGCTGTCGGAACAGATATAAATTCAGCTGATGAAAAGTCTTACGGGTGGACCATTGGCTTCAAACACACAACCAGCGCACAAACAGCACTGGGTACAACCATAATCTAAATACAGTCAACACTGGCTGGAGCAAACAAACTCCCTTAGGCTGGGCACTCCTCTGCTGGTGGAGTGATTGCTTTGTTTGCATGACTTTTAGAGAGAGTTCAGTTTACCACTTCTGCTGAAGATGGCATTTCCAGCTCTGCTTGTGCTCAGTGTACACTCTGGCTCTGCAGATACTTTCCTTTCGTTGCTATGATCTGTACTAGCCAATTAAATATTTGAAGAACATCTTCAGTAATTAACTACTAGGAGTAGTGCTTTAGGGGTTCTGGTACAAAGATTATGGTAGTAAGAATTGTGTGCTATAGTACATACCTGGTTGGTTGTGTTGGGGGGTGAACAAAGATGCTCAAACTCATCGGAGAGTGTCGGGGCAGGACTGAGACATTTCCCACCTGCGATGAAACAAGAACACACAATTCTGAGTGAAAAGTCCTTATGACAGTCCATCAAAACACTCTTCGTAGCACGGGAAAGTATACTAACTATAACTGTTCTTTGTTCTCCCGTCTTAACTTTCACTAGATCTTCAAATGTTTTCCCCAGCTGGTATTTGACCAGAAAAAACTAAGGTAAAATAAAAAATGAACAAAAATGACCTGATGTGCTGGCTGTTTGGCTGGGGGCATGGGAGGCACTTTGAGATAGCTCTAGAACATTGGCAGGGGAGATACCCCTCGAGGTGGGAGGTGTGGTCATTCCACAATCCGAGCATGGACTCCACATCGACACTTTATTCCCATCAGGGTCGACTTCACAGTGTTGGTTCTGGAAACATGTGCACAGGGGACAAGAGGGCCATGTGTGTCTCAAGAGAATTTACATGAATCACAATCAATGGGAATACAGAATAGAATACAATTGTGTAGAATAACTTAATTTTTCAGTGGGAGCTTCAGTGTTTGTTATATACTTGATACACTGAAGAAATATATAAATGCAACATGTACAGTTTTGGTCCCATGTTTCATGAGCTGAAAAATAAATCCCAGAATTGCTCCATATGCACAAAAAGCTTACTTCTCTTAAATTTTGTGGACAAATTTGTTTCCATCTCTGTTAGTGCGCATTTCTCATTTGTCAAGATAATCCAGCCACCTGACAGGTGTGGCATATCAAGAAGCTGATTAACAGAATGACCATTAAACAGGTTTACCTTGTGCTGAGGGCAATAAAAAGCCACTCCAAAATGTGCGATTTTGTCACACAACGGCACAGACGTCTCAAGTTGAGAGAACTTGCAATTGGCATGCTGACTGCAGGAATGTCCACCAGAGCGGTCACCAGATAATTCAATGTTAATTTCTCTACCATAAGTCATTTCAGAGAATTTAGCAGTACATTCAAAATTACGTCACAACCACAGACCCAGAGTGCCCTATGGTGGCAGTTAAGGTATGGGCAGGCATAAGCTACGGACGACGAACACAATTGCATTTTATCAATGGCAATTTAAATGCACAAAAATAACGTGAAGGGATCCTGAGAACCATCATTCGACCCATTTTTTTTTTAACGGTATCTGTGAACAGATGCATATCCATATTCCCAGTCAGGTGAAATTCATAGATTAGGCCCTAATAAATGTATTTTAATTGACTGTTTTCCTAATATGAACTGTAAATCTTTGAAATTGTTGCATGTTGCGTTTATATTTTTGTTAAGTATAAATATAAACAAAGATTTCAATGTAATCTCACTAATGGGGTGTTTTCGCTTGGAGAACAGTGACCTACCTGATGGAAAGAGGTGTGGGGACTGCAGAGGGAGGACTGGGTCCCTGGTAGCTGGGGTAAGGACAGGGAGAGAGGTGGTCGGCCAACCGATAGGGGGGTAGAGGCAGAGCTACCTGTGTGGGGAGGAGAAGAAAAAAAACACGCAACTGGAACATTAATGTACACACAACCTGTAAATACAGGCACGCTGATGAACAGCTCAAAACCTCTTTCGACCCCCTGAAGTAACAGACACTGTGGTAGAAAAATACAAAAATGGCAGGTTATAAGCAAATTAAATATTTAACCATTGTTTTTCTACCTGTGAATTACAGCAGTGGCTTACAACTAAGTAACCAAGTGGTATTTGGCCCAACTGCTGTTCTAGCCTGTAACTGCATTACGTCATTACAAACGACGGAGTAGCCTGGTCCCAGGTAGGTTTGTGCCGTCATGTCAACTCAATGAGTGCCAAGGAGTTGACATGATGACACAAACAGACCTGGGACAAGGCTAAGGACAGAGCTGGTCATATTTTATTAGGATTGAGTTGTATCAAAGTGAATGTGTCAGAGCTCTGACCGAAGCTGCTGAGGAAGTCGGTGTAGGGACTGGCAGTGTAGTCGAGACCGGACCGCAGGTGGGGGTGATGGTGGATGGTGACGCGGTCTGGCATGCTGGAGTAACCCTCCTCGCAGGACGCCTCCTTGGGATCCAGGGAGACTTTTGCACATTCAATCACAATGTCGTGGATCTCAAACCTCTTCCACCTGGCCAAGGGGTTTGACAGGACCCCTTATTATTAGTGTAAACTTGGCTGTTGTCGAGTCAGACCTTACAAGTCGAAAGAGTCTTTGGTTGCGTCAAATGGTACCCTATATAGTGCACTAATTTTGACCAGGGCCCTGGTCAGAAATAGTGCACTATATAGGGAATAGGGTGCCATTTGGGAATCTTATTTTCTGAGTGCTTACCTGGAGGGGTCCAGCTCATAGTCGTTGGTTCCAGTGACCAATTCGGGATGTATCCGCACGTGCCCCAACATCGGCTAAGAAACAAACAAATTGGTGAGACGGATGACCACGAGACAGCTCTTCACACAACATACATTTATGTAGTGTGCATAGATTCTAAGATGGGGTGAGTATGGCGTGTCCTGTTGTACTAACCTTCACTACTTCCTCAAAGGTGTCCACGTTCTCCTTCATACTGTAGTGGGAGCGCAGGTAGGACACAAAGTTGCAGGGGTACATGCCATAGAGCCGGTGGAAGAGGGAGTACACACTGGCATGGAGGTGGACCAGATACACCCCGTGCACATGCCCTATGGCACACAGGGTGGGGAGAGAACAGTGGTTAGGCAACATTTCACAAGTCCAAGGAAATTACCAAATGAGATCCCAAGGAAATAGATCCTGTCCTGTAGCTAGATGAGCATGGATGTCAGTTTGGCTGTGACTACAATTCACCACACATTTAATGATGGGAAAATCTAATATCAGATAGTACACAGAGAGCTACTGTCCCCTCATCCCAGTTCCTCCTTCCCATGGGGCAGGTTATGGGTTTGATCTTAGGGTGTTCCTCCAACCTCCCCTCGACAACCTCCATTCAATTCGCTTATGTCATCTATCCCATTACTAACACACCTGATTCAATTGGTCAAATAATCATCAAAGCCATGAATAGCTGAATCTAGTGATGGAATAGATCAAATAGGTGAAACGGTTGGTAGTCCCAGAGGCGTGATTTGCTGTGTCAAATTGCTGTGGTCTGATGGGCTACGCCCTTTCTAGTAATTGTATTTCTATGTGAGCAATACTGATCTATGTTAAACCACCTGGGTTTTTCAGACTCCAGGATGCCAGTCGGCCAAAGATGTCAAAGAAGTCGTATATGTGCTGCTTCCCTGCCTGGGGTATCACGGGTAGCAGTGTGATCAACACTAGGACTCCAGTTATCAGCACCACCACATCAGAGTCCGTCTAGATTTGGCAAAGAAAAGTGCAAACTCAATGGCTTTGTACCACATTGCATCCTATTCCCTATATCAGTGGAGGCTGCGGAGGGGAGGACGGCTCATAATAATGGCTGGAACGGAGCGAATGGTATCAAACACATGGAAACCATGTGTTTGATGTATTAAATACCATTCCACTCATTCCGTTCCAGCCAATACCACGAGCCCGTCCTCCCCAATTAAGGTGCCACCAACCTCCCGTGCCCTATAATTTGCACTACTTTTGACCAAGGCGCTGACTCATGTACCTTAAGGCATTTGAGTAAGGAGGTGAGCAGAGGGAAGCGGGTTATCTTGTGCATCCAGGGGGGTTGCTTGCGGATAACGTGCCCCAGGAGGCTAAGGGTGGGCAGCCGACAGGCTGGCTTGGCCATGCACTCGTTCAGCTTGTCCAGGAGGTGCTGTGGGACAACACAGACAAGTTAACATATCCAGTGCAAAGGTGTATTCACAATGAACTGGACGAAACAGAGGGACTAACCTAAAAGTATTTCTCCCGCTGGAAAACGTTTTGCTACGGTGAGCACTCAATGGCTGCACATGGAATTCAACATGTCAACAATGGCTTCCGTGCGATATTGTCAATTAATAAATAATTCTGTTTAAGGTGTGTGGTGAAACAGCCATGATCCAATTGTTCAGAGCACAATGTTATGTTTCGAGATCCCTGTGGTAAACCACACTTTATCCACAGAGGCCGGATTGATAGACTTGTTGCATTTCTGTTTGTGCTATCCTGCCAACTCATGCCAATGATAATAGGAGTTGGCAGGACAGCACACTGATTTGGGACTAAGCAACTCAATTGGTGCTCCGGGTGAAGATTCCCCTAAGTACAGATCAGGGATCACCTTCCCCGGAGAAAATGCTAAACTAACCCAAGATCAGAGCCTCTGGGCAACTTTACCCTACAGTGCTCACCTTGTCATGAGGCTCCCTGACAGAGCAGAGGATGAGTATAGCCTGTGGAGAGCTGGTCTCAAGGTAGTAATCCACAAGGCCATTGAGCAGCACAGATCCTCGCTCTGTTATTCAGAAGGGAAGAATCAACTAATCAATGTATGTAACATGTTGATGACTAGAGACAACCAGAGCCATGTATTTTTTTAATAGATAGATATAATAGCCATGTATTTATTTATCTCAATATATAGCTCTGGAGACAACGTCAAGAACATAGAGAGGAGGAGATCCTGCCAATACATTAGATGTTAGTTTATTTGTTAATAATATAGGCCATTTAGCAGACCCTTCTATCCAAAGTGACAATCATGCGTGCATACTTTTTAAGTATGGGTGGGCCCGGGAATCGAACCCACTATCCTGGTGATGCAAGCACCATGCTGTACCAATTGAGCTACAGAGAACCCAGCCCTTGATCATGACTCTCAGTGTCTAATTACTCTTGTATAATGTAATGGAAAAGGTAGCTTCTGTATGGGGAGCTTTGTTAAGAGCCTCAATGCTCGGTCTGAATATTAACACGCATTGCTTGCTGCACGGTTTGGGAAGCATAATGACCTTATCTTTCATATCTGTGAGAAATAAGGTTAAATTGTACACACCTCTATGCTGTCTGACAGAAATCACTATTTTAGTAGTTATTCAAAGTAAATAAGGCATACTTTTGACTGCTGAATACCAACTATCAATTAATAAAATAATGTATTTTCTTTAGACAAAACCAGTAGATAGTGATAGCACTGACATCATCCACGCATTCCTATGGAAAACTCCCAATGGCGCATGAAACCGGAAGTGACTGAATTTGTGCACCATATATTGCTGAATTGGGCTGAATGGCACCCCTCTCCCATCCCCCAAAAAACGCAAAGGATCATGGTGAAAGTGGCCGTAACTATCAAAGGATCATGGTCGATGTAGACATTTTCATCCTGCCTGAGCAAGTTAATCTGAATGTCGATGGCATGAGGGCGCAAGTGACCTCGTAGCCTGCCGGCATGTGATTGTCTGTCAGCACATGGTCCTGTGTGATGTCAAATGTAACCATAATAGATCACTATTTAATGAATTTTCTGGATTTGAAGCAAAAATATATATAACTCAGTGGGTATCGAACTTCATAATAAACTAATTTATGAGCCCAAGATGGACATTCATTATTATTTTAATTTCCATATGCTTTTTAAAACCTCTACAGGACCCCTTGTTGTAATTGTCATTCTTACAAATAAATAAAAGAAATCGGCATCAGCTTTTTTGGTCCTCCAATAATCGGTATCGAAAAATCATAATTGGTCGACCTCTATTTCATACCAATCTTAACCTTGTGACCCATTCCATACATCTGTTGTTTGTCAAGTAGACTGAAGGGGGTGCATCTTGGCTATAAAAGACCTTTGTACCTCTGGGCTCTAAATGAATAACCTAAGAGTGATTCGTTGACCAGCCATCATTATCGTAAAGCACTTAATCGATTCACTTTATCTGTGTGTTGTATTGACCTGCTCCCTTATTAATAAGTGAATAAAGATTTAGTTGATGTATAACTCTGACGTGTGTGATAAGTTTGTCTCTCATTTGATAGTAAAGAAATTAACCACCACACTTTGCACATATGTCATTTTAGGCATACCCAAACTGGGGGCTTTTTTTTAAGGTAGCGATACCTTGCGAAGCAACAGCTCTCTGTCCCTCCCTCCATTGTGCATTCTTCTGTCTCTTCTCATAGCATGCGTAAAATAAACACACAGACCAGACAAGTAGGCTCACAATGGATTATGGTCATTGTAGCTAATTACCACATTTTTCTGCACTAAACTATGTAGAATATTGGCCTGTTGGAAACTACAACACCCTTTTACACCACACAGTTTGGGCTTGGTCTGATTTATCTCTAGAGAAACTATGCAACGTGCGCATTGTGGGCACAGAAAAATGAATGAAATGGAATTCAAATAAATTTAACTAATGTTAGTCAATTACTTGTATTATTGATTTTGTATTGTAGATATGTTATGGTAGAGTGGTGTGCAATAATGTGTAATGTATTGTATGTAATTGGGTCCCAAGAAGAGTAGGCAGCAGCTAATAGGGATTCAGAACAAAAACAAATAAGTTGTTTTAAAAAAAAAATTTATGACCAAAACTGAATTGCTCTGCGGTAAAGGCGGCAGAATGTCACCTAGAGTTTGAGACCTACAGAAAACCATGCAAACACTGACCTATTCTCTCCCTAGTAGCGTGTAGCAACCTCAGCCTGTTGTGGTTGAGTGGCTAGTAGGAAGAGGGGGGGATAATGTTGAATTTTGAGTACTGACCTGTGCCGAGGTGGTCATTGAGGACACTTTTGATCTGATCCAGTTCATGCAGATCGGACGACTCCAGGAGCGGGAGGAGGTCGCTCACATTCGACTGCTCCTTTGCCATGGTGCTGCTGGGATGCCTATGGAACTGTCCTCCCTCTCAAGGTAAAGCCTGCCAGCAACCTGCTGTGCTGTTGTAATGGGGTGGCCACTGCAGGCACTTTGGACAGAAAAGAAAATGTGGTCAAGCTAAAAAAAAAATGAATAATTCATACAGCTGTGCAGTTAGCTACACATCAATACTATTAATAGGAACTTACATCATATGACCATTTACTAGTTACTATCAATAATTTTTATTATGCCAAGGCTGACTTTTTATTTAATGTTCAACTACAACATAAAGGATGATCAGTGGTGCCTGCCTGGTGGAATTGAGCGCGTGTGTACAGGTCGCTATCTGTGAATCCTAGTTAGCTAGCTAGTTACAGTAGTTGGGGAGAGATGAGTAGCCGGCACAGTACTTGTGTCAACATATTTCTAAGTTATTACCATTGCAACATATTAAAGACATCTTGCAATGAATTGAGAAGAAGTAGCTAATGAAGACAGCTGACGTTAATGAACAAACTTGATTGAACGCTGCCCCAAAATGTTAGCTATCTATAACCAGGCTAGCTAGCCATCCAGCTAGTTGGCTAGCTAACGTCAACTGTTACCATTGGCTAGTACCGTACTGACAAACTCGATTAGTTCAACTATTTTGCGGGGACTTATTTTTAATTCAAATATGTACCAGCAAAGTTCCAATTTTAGACTAAAATATTTGTCACGGCGAAAGTAAACACTTTAGTAAATGCATGGAATACATTTTAATACCTTCTACACTTGTTGTTCTCCACAGGGCGCAGCCATGTTGAGCAACCGAAAAGCCCCTCCCCTCTCCTGAAATCTACGCAGCACTCAGGAAAAATTATCCACAGCTGTCAACTACAATCCGAGTCCGACTAAATTCTGACCTTCAAATCTGGCACGAAAGTTATAATACATACCATTCCTTTTTTTTTATTATTGGAACAATAACGCTTTAAAATAATATAATTGTGCTCCGTTGACTATGGCGTTGTTGCAGGGGGACTGCCTTGTTGGTTGAGAGGCAAGTCGGACTTCTCGTGACTCACATAGCAAGCCTGTCTGCGCAAGCGTCCTACGCACAAGGGCAAAGTGCTGTAGACCTATCCATTCCAGACCGTAGGCCTACCAACAGATTTCAATTCATATGCGGTACCACGACAAACATTAACTGTAAATGGTGCTGCAGTATATCACTGTTGAATTGGCATTGCTCAGAAGTTGCACTTACATTGTGTTGCCTGCAATGGTGAATTTGTGGAGGTACGTAAAAAACGAAATATTGGAGTTGCCAAGGCCTGACAAGTATTCTGGTCTCAGGCAAGGTTACTCAACAAGCAAATGTGTAGTCCATCGAACCAAAGCACCAGTTGAGCTCACAACGCTTGTTTTTTTATATGGACATAAATCATGACTCGAGAGAGCATAATTCATTTAAAAAAAAAAATAATATCCCCCCGGACTAGAGAGAGGCGAAGGTTGAGAACCATGCGTCCGAAACACGATCCTACCAAGCCGCACTGCATAACATGAAGAAAACTGCTGATGCACTACCAAATTTCAAAATTGCACCTTGTATTTTAATAGTATATTCCAGGCCCACGATTCAAACTCTCAATAGTAGCCTAAGGGCTCTATTTTAACCAACCAAACGCAATGTCAAATCTTAGCACTGGCTAAGATTAAGGTTTGGGGGTGTGTCGGATTTTTTTACAACCAGAATTATGCACGCAAAAAGGCTCCTTAATCTTCCCCCACAATTAATCAAATGGCCACCAGGACACTTTGTTTTTACACTGCTGCTACTCGCTGTTTATCTATGCATAGTCACTTTACCCCTACCTACATGTACAAATGACCTCTACTAACCTGTACCCCCACACATTGCCCCGGTACCCCCTGGATATAGCCTCATTATTTTGTGTAATTCTTATAACAACAAAAAAATACTTCAGTTTTTAGTAAATATTTTCTTAACTGCTTTGTTGATTAAGTGCTTGTAAGTATTTCACAGTAAGGTGTGACAAATACAATTGGATTTTGATGAATTAACAATTGTAGGTGTGTGGAGGAGTGATTCCTCACTTGCAAAACAGAACGTGTTCCATGGCTATATATGTGGTTGCTTCAAGTTGTGTATTTATTGTATTTTATGTATTGTATTTTCATCAACTCTAATTATGTTAGTCAGTTATAGCTTAGTTTGTTAATTAGACTACAGAAACTAAGTAACTAAATGCAGACATATCCCATATTTGCTAAGAATGTTTAACATGTTTGCAGTCCACAATGTTCTAAGTATTAGCATGGCTTCACTATGGAAATATATTGTTAAACATATGATTCGTAATGATATAGGCCTACTGTAAAATGCATTATGTGTGAGACATGGACATGCCAAACGGTTTCAATAAGAAAGACTAAATTAAAGACAAATCGGCAGTGAATAAAACAAAGCAACTTGCTTTAAATAACCTATTCTCTCCCTAGTAGCGTGTAGTAATCTCAGCCTGTTTGATCATTGACAAAAATTAAATGAAATAAATTCCAATATATAACAAAATGTTGAAAAGGTAAAGAGGTGTGAACACTTTCGGAAGGCACTGTGTGTGTGTATATATATACCCATTTACCTTTTCAACATTTTGTTATATATTGGAATTTATTTAAAAAAAAATTTTTGTCAATGATCAATACAAAATACTCTGTCAAAGTTGAAGAACAATTCTAACATTTGTAAAAAGTAAAATAAAACACTTGATTAGATTCAAGCCCCTGAGTCAATACATGTTAGAATCACCTTTGGCATCAGTTACAGCTGTGAGTCTTTCTGGGTAAGTCTCTTAAGAGCATTGCAATATTTTCACATTCATCTTTTAAAAAAATCTTCAAGCATTGTCAAGTTGGTTGTTGATCATTGTTAGACAAACATTCTCAAATCTTTCCGCTTGTATTCTTTAAGTGACTGGGTGTATTGGTCACATGTATCTGACCAATAAGATTGGATTTCATTTCTTTGCGAGGCATTGGAAAACCTGGCCTTTGTGGTTGAATCTGTGTTTGAAATTCTTTGTGTGACTGAGGGACCTTATAGATAATTGTATGTGTGGGGTACAGAGATGAGGTAGTCATTCAAAAATCATGTTAAACTAGTATTGCACACAGAGTGAGTCCCTTAAACATCATATATGATTTGTTATGCACATTTTTACTCTTGACCTTATTTAGACTTGCCATAACAGTGGGGTTGAATACTAATTGACTCAAGACACTTCAGCTTTTCATTTTTTATTAATTAGTAAACATTTTGAGAAACAATTTCAGTTGCCAGTGACAAAATAACAAAAATCTAAATTTAATCCATTTTAAATTCAGGCTGTAACACAACATAATATGGAAAAAGGTGTGTGAATACTTTGAAGGCCTACCATTGCTGTTGATATGGCAAGTAGTAACTTTTGTCACGTGAAAGGGAAACCAGCAGGCAAATATAGCGGATTCAGAACAATTTGACAGTTAGGTCCAACAGAGAAAAGTGGAAGATGCATATTTTTTTTGACAGAATAAAAAAATAAAAATAATAAGCAGTCTTTTTAAATATTTTAATTTTCCTAAACAGGCTTCCTACAGTCACTGACACCTTTCATGCAATGGCATCGCACATAATCAGTCCAAACTTTTAACAGCAGCGGGACGGGACACAAATTGTCAGAGAATTTTAAAAAGGGGTTCACTAATTTGCTGTTTGTGATATTTTTATAAAACATTGATGTACATGCATTGAAATGTGTTTCTTTCTCGTGGCTTTCTTTTGCAAAAACTATGAATTAATGGACTTATTTTCAAATAATTGCTAACATATAACATCACAAAAGTGTAGGACGTTCACTGTATTACAGTGAACAATAGGTCTATTTTGCTCAAGAGAAATAGCTCATTCCCTTGTTGGCGCAGACGCTAGCCTAGCTTCTAACTAATGTTAGCTAGCTATCAAGCTTTTCTTAGCAGCTTGTACACAGCCCACAGACCTTAAGGCTAGAACCACGGATTGTCCCGGGAGTGTGACTGTTTGAATCCCTGCTGTTTGTTGCTGTTTCCATCGGCCCCTTCTGGAACTGTGAGGAGTAACTGCGTAGCCTACGTTGTTACCATGACACAGACAAAAGCCGGTTGGAGTACGGTTAAGGACATTGGGGGGTGTCTATTAAAGGTGAAGGATATTTTAAACAAACAAAATTAGTTCTACAAGCAGTTGTTATAATAAGAAAATAGCTTAAAGTATTGTGTCCAAATACTTGTGGAGTCAACTAATAAAAGAATGGACAATCTGACCAGAGAGGTCCAGGACCTGAAGAACAGTTAGCAGTTTTCCCAGGGTTAGCTCGATGAGTTTAAACAGCAATCTGTAAGTCATTGAGTGAGGACATCAGTTCTGTATGTGAATGCATAATAACAATGACAGAGAACTCAGATTCTCCTGAAACAACATTGTTGTGGATGGAATTGCAGAATCTCCTCCAGACCTGGACGGACAAAGTGAGGGAAATTATCATTTAGAAACAATATGGACCACAAGAAGAGTGAGGTGGAGTCCGCCGACAGGACTGGAAACCCAACACCGGCCCAGGCCGATCGTGGTCAAGTTCCTGAGGATCAAGGACAAGGTAGCTGTTCTGGAGAGAGCCAAGAACTTGAGCGGAATGTCTAGGACTATCCTGAAGCTGTGCGCCAGAAGAGGAAATAACTTATTCCAGCCATGAAAGCTGTGGGGACATATCTTGCATCCACTATGACAGGCTCATTGTCTGTCCCCCCTACCTCCCAAAAGCCTGAAAGGGATGACCGAGCCAAGCCTGTGGGTTCATAGCGTCAACCCTGCAACACACACCAACTGATTGATGGACTTCTGAATGTTTTTATTTTTATTCTCTTGAATTGTTTGTTCTTTTCCATATTATGTCTATCTCTGATAATGTAGCCTTAGCAAGTTATTGATTTCATGAACTTTATTTCTAACATAACATTCATATATTAGCCAATTTTGAGACTCACTTAGATCATTCCTTTGACACAGCAGTAGCTGAAGACACAGGAGTGCCTATGGGAGAGGTTAATGTATACAGTATCCTGTATCCTGATAATGTATACAGTATAATGTATCCTGACTAGTCTCCCAGTCCCTGCCGCTGAATAACATCCCCACAGCATGATGCTGCCACCACCATGCTTCACCGTAGAGATGGTGCCTTTTGGCAAACACCAAGTGGGCGGTCATGTGCCTTTTACTGAGGAGTGGCTTCTGCTCGGCCACTCTACCATAAAGACCTGATTGGTGTAGTGCTGCAGAGATGGTTGTCCTTCTGGAAGGTTCTCCCATCTCCACAGAGAAACTCTGGAGCTCTGGTTCTTGGTTGCCTACCTGACCAATGCCCTTCTCCCCCTATTGCTCAGTTTGGCCGGGCGGCCAGCTCTTGGAAAAGTCTTGGTGTTTCCAAACTTCTTCCATATATGAATGATGGAGGCCACTGTTATTGGAGACCTTCAATGCTGCAGAATTGTTGTTGGTACTCTTCCCCAGATCGGTGCCTCGACACAATCCTGTCTCGGAGCTCTACGGACAATTCCTTCGACCTCATGGCTTGTTTTTGCTTTGACATGCACTGTCAACTGTGGGACCTTATATAGACAGGTGTGTGCCTTTCCAAATCATGTCCAATCAATTTAATTTACACCAGGTGGACTCCAATCAAGTTGTTGAAACATCAGGGATGCACCTGATTTCGAGTCTGAATAGCAAAGGGTCTGAATACTTATGTAAATAAGGTATTTCAGTTATAATTTTTTTATTTGTAAAAAATAATGTTTTCGCTTTGTCATTATGGGGTATTGTGTGTAGATTGATGATGAAAAATTAATTCAATACATTTTAGAATAAGGGTGTAATGTAACAAAATGTTGAAAAAGTCAAGGGGTCTGAATACTTTCTGAATGCACTTCCGAATTCAGCACTATATCCCTGCAATGCTTAGAGAAGATATCGTGGGACGTGTGGTTGCAGGTTCACCTTAGTCATCTAAAACTTATTATTTTAGGGTGTTGCTATAGTCCACCAAGTGTTTACAGATCATGTGTGTGAAATGCTTGATAGTGTATGTGATGTAAACAGAGAGGTCAACTTTCTTGGGGACCTGAATATTGACTGTTTTTCTCACTGTGATGGAGCTTCTCACTTAACTAGTGCCTATAATCTGGTTCAGGTTGTTAAACAAATTCAGGGAAACTAACAGTATTATACAGAGCCATAATTGCATGGAACTCCTATCTCATATAGTGCAAGTAAACAGCAAACTTGTTGTTTTTTAAACTAATGAAGCAACACCTCACGGCAAAACGCCTCTTGCCCATGTGTCCTACTTGTGTGCATGTACTGACATGTATGTGTAACTGATAGATGCGTGCGCACACACACACATGCACACTACATGTTAATGCTTTTAAATGTATGTAAATTGTAAAGTCTAGTGTATTTTTCGTTATGTCGGACCCCAGTAAGACTAGATGTTGCCATTATCATCGGCTAATGGAGATCCTAACGAAATAAAATACATGAGGCGCCTCTGCTGGCAAAATTTATGCCATAACCAATTGCGTTACCACTAAGACCAGCTTTTGGTCGTCGATCTTAGATATCCCTAGTTGCGCTGATTGAAAAATGCATATTGGCGCACGTGTTTAAGGACACAACTCATATTTCCACCCCTACAAACTCAACACAAGCGAACTGATAGACAGGTAAATTGCAGAACCTGGCGTAAGGAGTGGAAAGTGCTAAACTAAAGTACGTTTGACACTTGCGCCTCCTTACCACCTGCCAAAAATAGAGCCCTTAGAGCAGCGATGGGCAACATGCCCACGTTTTGTAGACCCGTGGATCAATTTCTCCCCCAAATATGTGTGTGTATGTATATATATAATACACAGTTGAAGTCGGAAGTTTACATACACTTGGGTTGGAGACATTAAACCTCGTTTTCAACCACTCCACACATTTCAAAACTATGGTTTTGGCAAGTCGGTTAGGACATCTACTTTGTGCATGACACGATAATTTGTCCTACAATTGTTTACATTATTTGACTTAGTTCACTGTATCACAATTGCAGTGGGTCAGAAGTTTACATACACTAAGTTGACTGTGCCTTAAACAGCTTGGACAATTCCAGAAAATTGTCATGGCTTTAGAAACTTCTGATAGGCTAATTGACATCATTTGAGTCAATTGGAGGTGTACCTGTGGAAGTATTGAAGGCCTACCTTCAAACTCAGTGTCTCTTTGCTTGACATCATGAGAAAATCAAAAGAAATCAGCCAAGACTCCATGGGACCAGGCACTCGAGCAATTTAGAGGGAACATTACATGCTGACCAGACCTGACACGATGCGAGCGTTGCAAAATAAATGTCGAATTCCATGTTATTCAATTATTGCACCCACACTGCTCACGCCAACGAGCTTCTGCGTTGCCAAGGGCTAAAATAGAACTCCTTTCTATTTCTGACAAGATGTGCTGCAAGTCCTGCCTCTCCCATCTCCTCATTGGTTTATAGAAGCAGGTACCCACGTGCCATCTCCTGATTAGTTATACCCACTTGGGTGATTGAAAGGTGGAACTGTTTTGCCAGTTGTGGTAATACTATGAAAGTGTAGATGCCAATCACCATGTAAGTTCAAAGATGAAAAAGCCTGGAAGGAGGAGAGATGGCTAGAAACGATTCGGTTGACCGTTTTATGTGTGGATTCATTGTCGGATTAGAGGACCTTGTCCATTTCAGGTAAAATAACAACTCAATGTTTATATCCCAGGACACATTAGCTAGCAACAGCAAGCTAGCTAAATAGGATAAATTAGCTAGCAAGTGCATGCTAACTAGCTAAATTGCCATACATATTTAATGCTTTTCGACCTCTGTCCCCAAATGAATGTCATTGGTCCAGAGTTTGTTTTGATATTTTAACCTGCGTGTTGTGATCGCGTTTGGTGTAGGGGGACAAAATACATTTATTTACGAAAACGCACTCGCGCAGTCGGTTTGGGTTCAGTGTTAGTTAGAAATTAGGTCGCCCTACAAAACTTCCCTGATAAAACATTGTGGGGCTGTCTGCTGTCTTTTCGTTGTCGCAGCCTAACTAATGCAAGTACAATGCGGTCAAATGGCTGCATTTTGCAATAGGGACGGGAGTAACAACAACCTAATTTTGTTGAACACATTGTACATAAAACAGCCCTACTCTTTTTACAGTTTTATAAACTCAGCGGATAATATTCTCTCCATTCAGCCAGCAGCTGTTTATGACTGACTTCAAGCCTATCAACTCCCGAGATTAGGCTCGTGTAACCGATGTGAAATGGTTAGCGGGGTGCACGCTAATAGCGTTTCAAACGTCACTCGCTCTGAGACTTGGAGTGGTTGTTCCCCTTGCTCTGCATGGGTAATGCTGCTTCGAGGGTGGCTGTTGTCGATGTGTTCCTGGTTCGAGCCCAGGTAGGAGTGAGGAGAGGGACGGAAGCTATACTGTTACACTGGCAATACTAAAGTGCCTATAAGAACATCCAATAGTCAAAGGTTCATGAAATACAAATGGTATAGAGAAAAATAGTCTTATAATTCCTTATAATAACTACAACCTAAAACTTCTTACCTGGGAATATTGAAGACTCATGTTAAAAGGAACCACCAGCTTTCATATGTTCTCATGTTCTGAGCAAGGAACTTAAACATTAGCTTTCTTACATGGCACATATTGCACTTTTACTTTCTTCTCCAACACTTTGTTTTTGCATTATTTAAACCAAATTGAACATGTTTCATTTTTTATTTGAGGCTAAATTGATTTTATTGATATATTAAGTTCAAATAAGTGTTCATTCAGTATTGTTGTAATTGTCATTATTACAAATACATTTAAAAAATCGGCCGATTAATCGGTATCAGCTTTTTTTGATCCTCCAATAATCGATATCGGTGTTGAAAAATCATCATCGGTCGACATCTCTAAATACATCTCTGCTGTCTTCAACCAGGATCTCAGTGATCAATGCTTCATTGCCTGCGTACGTACTGTGTCCACGGTCAAACGCTCCCTAAAACACTTCAGCGAGAAGGCCTTTCTAATCCACCTGGCCCGGGTATCCTGGAAGGATATTGACCTCATCCAGTTAGTAGAGGATTCCTGGTTGCTCTTCAAAAGTGCTTTCTTCTCCAACTTAAATAAGCATGCCCCATTCACAAAATGTAGAACGAAGAACAGATATAGCCCTTGGTTCAACCCAGACTTGACTGCCCTTGACCAGCACAAAAACATCATGTGGCGTTCTGCATTAGCATCGAATAGCCCCTGCAATATGCAACTTTTCAGGGAAGTCAGGAACCAATATACTCAGTCAGTTAGGAAATCTAAGGCTATCTTTTTCAAATAGAATTTGCTTCCTGTAGCACTAATTGCAAAAAGTTTTGCGACACAGTAAAGTCTGTGGAGAATGAGAGCACCTCCTCCCAGCTGCCCACTGCACTGAGGATAGGAAACACTGTCACGAACGATAAATCTACGACAATCGATCATTTCAATAAGCATTTCTCCACGGCTGGCCATGCTTTCCACCTGGCTCCCCTACCCTGGCCAACATCTCAGCACACCCTGCAGCAACTTGCCCAACCCTCCCTGCTTCTCCTTCACCCAAATCCAGACAGCTGAACTGCATAATCTGGATCCCTGCAAATCAGCTGGGCTAGAAAATCAGGGCCCTCTCTTCCTAAAATTATCTGCAGAAATGGTTGCAACCCCTATTACTGGCCTATTCAACCTGTCTTTGGTATCGTCTGAGATCCCCAAAGATTGGAAAGCTGCCACGGTCATCCCCCTCTTCAAAGGGGGAGACACTCTAGATCCAAACTGTTATAGACCTTTATCCATCCTGCCCTGCCTTTCTAAAATCGTTGAAAGCCATTTCAAATCCCACCGTACCTTCTACACTATGCAATCTGGTTTCCGAGTTGGTCATGGGTGCACCTTGGCCACGCTCAAGGTCCTAAATGATATCATAACCGCCTTCGATAAGAGACATTACTGTGCGGCCATCTTCATCGACCTGGCCAAGGCTTTCGACTCTGTCAATCACCACATTCTTATCGGCAGACTCAATAGCCTTGGTTTCTCTAATGACTGCCTCGCCTGGTTCACTAACTACTTCTCAGATAGAGTTCAGTGTGTCAAATCGGAGGGCCTGTTGTTCGGACCGCTGGCAGTCTCTATGGTTGCCACAGGGTTCAATTCTCGGGAAGACTCTTCTATGTATATATCAATGATGTCGCTCTTGCTGCGGGTGATTCTTTGATCCACCTCTATGCAGTCGACACCATTCTGTATACATCTGGCCCTTCTTTGGACACTGTGTTAACAAACCTCCATGCGAGCTTCAACGCCATACAATACTCCTTCCGTGGCCTCCAGCTGTTCTTAAATGCTAGTCAAACTAAATGCATGCTCTTCAACCGATCGATGCCCTCACCTGCCCCCCCGACAAGCATCACTACTCTGGACAGTTCCAATCCAAAGTTAAATCTAGAATCAGCTTCCTATTTCACAACAAAGCCTCCTTCACTCGTGCTGCCAAACATACCCTCGTAAAAATGACTATCCTACCGATCCTTGACTTCTGCGATGTCATTTACAAAATAACCTCCAATGCTCTATTCAGCAAATTGGATGCAGTCTATCACAGTGCCATCCGTTTTGTCACCAAAGCCCATTACACTACCCTTCTACTGTGACCTGTATGCTCTCGTTGGCTGGTCCTCGCTACATATTCGTCGCCAAAGCCACTGGCTCCAGGTCATCTATAAATCTTTGCTGGGTAAAGCTCTGCCTTATCTCAGCTGACTGGTCACCATAGCAACACCCACACGTAGTACGCGCTCCAGCAGGTATATTTCACTGGTCATCCCCAAAGCCAACACCTCATTTGGCTGCCTTTCCTTCCAGTTCTCTGCTGCCAATGACTGGAACAAATTGCAAAAATCACTGAAGTTGGAGACTTAGATCTCGATCACTAACTTTAAGCATCAGCTGTCAGAGCAGTTCACTGATCGCTGCAGATGTACACAGCCCATCTGTAAATAGCCCATCCAACTACCTACCTCATCCCCATATTCGTTTTTGTTTTTCTGCTCTTTTGCACACCAGTATTTCTCTTGCACATCCTCATCTGTACATCTATCACTCCAGTGTAAATTGCTAAATTGAAATTAATTCGCCACTATTGGCCTATTTATTGCCTTACCTCCTTACTTAATTTGCACACACTGTATACAGATTTTTCTATTGTGTTATTGACTGTAAGATTGTTTATCCCATGTGTAACTTTGTGTTGTTTTTGTCGCACTGCTTTGCTTTATCTCGGCCAGGTCGCAGCTGTAAATGAGAACTTGTTCTCAACTAGCCTACCTGGTTAAATATAGGTGAAATAAATAAAAAACGTTTGGTTGCTGTCTCTTCTGTGGTGTTTGTGGAATCTGCATCATCCACATCAGCTGTAGATACATGTGATGATACATGTCGTGTGTTATTCATTCATTTATTCCAGAGGTCTCCTAAATCAATGTAAATCAGACATCTGTTGCCTACATTGTACTTGTGATTGCACTAAGTTGTGTAGTTATGTAAGTTGTGTATAATTTATGTACAAAGCCTCCATAAAAAGGTTCAACATATGAAATGTACCCTTGAGTGTCTGTCAACATTTGGTAATGTAGGCGAGGTTTGGTTAAACCTCGTATTAAAGATCCTTTTTTTTGGAGGTGGACTGCATCGTATGACTGCATCTCCTCCAGCCATAGCAGCAGCTGGATAGGTAAATATTTGCGATACGTGTAGCCTAACAAAGCTAGATAGCTAACATTAGCTTAAATGTATAATATTAGCATTGTCGCTAACTTTATCTTGCCAGTTTCTTTTTTCTCTTAGTAATATATTGTAATATATTGTGATGTCACATACTATGCCAAAGGTTAACTTAGTTGCTTATCTTGGAGCAACTGGGAATGAAGTCGTCATCAAAGCTTTATCCACAACCTACACTTCTCTCTGTAAGATTTTGGTTTTGAAAGGGTAAAAAAAGACTAACCTCTCCAGATACCGACTGTCAGACCCAGGTACACCGTTTTTACCAGTTTCTGTTCACTTGTAGCAGAAAAGGAAAAGTACCTCTGCCTGTAGCCCATAGAAGCAATTAGGATTTTTTGCAAAAAGTGTCAGGTTTGAGTGTTGGTTACGGTTGCTCAGCTCTGATTGGACAACCTCCTGTTCGGGGAGGGGCTTAGGGTAAATTATGGATCTCCCCATTACGCTACAAGGGCTCTAGATTGCCCAGTTAAAGGGCCAGATATATAGACACTGTCAAAAGTTGAACCATTTTGCCAAGTGGTGCCCCTCCATACCCGCTGACGCATCAGTGCAACCACGTGCCTACGACAGCCACAACACACAGGCGGTGATCCATATAGTGAAGCCCACTTAGTGAACTTTACTATGGGCCCTCTCTAGATGAAAGAGAGCTGCGTGCCCGCTCTCCTTGACATTGGTGCCAAGGTGTCTTTGCTAAATGCAGCAACATACAACCAGTTCTTCCAGCACTTCCCTCTGGAGCCTCCGTCCACCACACTCTGTGGCTACAGCCAGAGGTAAGATAGACGTCTTCGGCCTCCGTCACCTCCCAGTACAATATGGTTCCAAGGCCTTTCATGTCATGTCAAACAACAGGGCGCAAACATCATGGGTCTGGACTTTTTTTGTCAGACTTGGGGGCAAGATTATTCATGTGTCCACCTATGGCACCAACAGTATCCAGATCTGTACAGTGGATTGGGATGCATGACTGCATTCACACACAAACCGCTCTTGGACCGCAAGATTCCTCCTGTAATTCATCCGCTGCGTCGGATCCACCAGGCCCTCAGCAACGACGTTGAGGAAGTTCTTCAACGCCTCATGACAGACGATCTAATTGAACCCATCGATACCTCTTCCTGGGTGTCAAACGTGGTGATCGTTCAGCAGAATTCAAGGGGCATCAGAACCTGCGTTGACATGCGAGCAGCCAAAAAAGCAGTGGTGCCTAACAAATATCCACTACCCACAACGGAGGAGCTGACATCAGACTTCCATGGCTCCTGCGTCGTCTCCTAGCTCGAACTTCGACAGGGCTACATGTATGTTCCTTTTCATCCGGAGAGCAGGAACTTAACAGCTTTCATCACCCACACTGGACGGTCTCGCTACAAGCGCATGGCTTTTAGCCTGAGCTCAGCACCAAGTTGCTTTCAGAAGATCATGACCACCATCCTCGCTGGCTGCCCTGGTGTTATGGTCTACTTGGATGACATTGTGGTGGATGGGCCAGAAGCTGCCATTCAAGATGAGTGCCAATGGCAGGTGTTCATCAGCCTCGACCGCCATCACCTCACACTGAACACTGACAAGTGTGATTTCTCAGAATCAGCCATAGACTTTGTGGGATTCCAGGTGTCATCCACTAGCATCTATCTCTGCTGCAGTGCCCATCCTCACATCAGCTTCACAGTTGGCATCATTCCGAGGCATGACCGCCTACTACATTAGGTTTCTACTAGAATATTCCATCATGTCAACGCTGTGACAGATTCTTAAGCAGGACGCTACATGGGACTTGACTTCGGCCTGTCAGGCAGCTATCGAGGAGCTAAAACGCCTCCTCACAACGTCCCTGTGCCTAGGTCACTTCCACTTGAACTGGCTCCCTGCTGGTGACCTACAGCCCCTCAGCAATGTCTATGGGGGCCATCCAGTCTCTGCTGTATGATGACGTGAAAAAAAAAGCCCAAGCTTTTGCCTCTCTTAGTCCATCACCACACACCTACTCAGATGGTGAAGAGGAGTTGGTGCATCTCGTCTACTCTCCTTTACAGAACATGGTGTCCCTGCAGGGATTGGACTGCTGAGGACTGGGGTAAAGTCATTTTCTCTGATGAATCCCCTTTCCGATTGTTTGGGGCATCAGGAAAAAAGCTTGTCCGGAGAAGACAAGGTGGGAGCTACCATCAGTCCTGTGTCATGCCAACAGTAAAGCATCCTGAGACCATTCATGTGTGGGGTTGCTTCTCAGCCAAGGGAGTGGGCTCACTCACAATTTTGCCTAAGAACACAGCCATGAATAAAGAATGATACCAACACATCCTCCGAGAGCAACCTCTCCCAACCATCTAGGAACAGTTTGGTGACGAACAATGCCTTTTCCAGCATGATGGAGCACCTTGCCATAAGTGGCTCTGAGAACAAAACATAAATATTTTGGGTCCATGGCCAGGCAACTCCCCAGACCTTAATCCCATTGAGAACCTGTGGTCAATCCTCAAGAGGCGGGTGGACAAAGAAAACCCCACAATTTCTGACAAACCCCAAGCATTGATTATGTAAGAATGGGCTGCCATCAGTCAGGATGTGTCCTAGAAGTTAATTGACAGCATGCCAGAGCAGATTGCAGGGGTCTTGAAAAGGAAGGGTCAACACTGCAAATATTGACTCTTTGCATCAACTTCATGTAATTGTCAATAATAGCCTTTGACACCTTATGAAATGCTTGTAATTATACTTCAGTATTCCATAGTAACATCTGACAAAAATATCTAAAGACACTGAAGCAGCAAACTTTGTGGAAATTAATATTTGTGTCATTCTCAAAACTTTTGGCCACGACCATACATCAGGATGGGTGGCCTTCCTATGTCCCACCAGAACTGGAGTCATTCTCACGTGTGGAAATTAACTTTCATGTTGGGGTGATGCCTGAATCACGTGGCCACTGTGCAGTGATCCCGTCGGCTCTCGGGTCATGTGATGGCGATGGCACACGAGGATCATCTCTGCATCGTCAAACTGTAACAGCAGTGTCGTGACATGGTGTGGTGTCCTGGCATAGATTGTGACCTTAAAGAACTCATCAGGTCCTGCACACCATGCCTCATTAGTGGGAAGACTGGCCCTCCTGCCCCTCCCCCTCTACAGCCCCTGGACCGGCCATCTGGGCCTTTGGAGCACCTATAGCCTGACGTCTGTGGGGAACTACACAACGTCCCACACCATCAAAGGTTCCTCGTTGTGCTGTATGACCTTTACTCTAAATGGCCCGTAGTCAGTCCAATGGGCACAGTCACAGCAGAGCTTGTGCTAACCCTCACCAGACTCCGCCCACCAAGGGCACTGCCACCTCGCCCACCAGTCTGACCTTTAGTGCGGAAGCATCAGTGTGACATGAAGCAGAGGTTTGACAAGAAACACATGGCTCAGCCGCCAATCATCAACGTGTCTGACTGGGTCAATCAATCAATCAATCAATCAAATGTATTTATAAAGCCCTTCTTACATCAGCTGATGTCACAAAGTGCTGTACAGAAACCCAACCTAAAACCGTAAACAGCAGCAATGCAGGTGTAGAAGCATGGTGGCTAGGAAAAACAAAGAAAGGCCAGAACCTAGGAAGAAACCTAATGAGGAACCAGGCTATGAGGGTTGGCCAGTCTTCTTCTGACTGTGCCAGGTGGAGATTATAACAGAACATGGCCAAGATGTTCAAATGCTCATAGATGACCAGCATGGTCAAATAATAATAATCACAGTGACTGTCGAGGGTGCAACAGGTCCGCACCTCAGGAGTAAATGTCAGTTGCCTTCTCATAGCCTATCTCTACCGCTCCTGCTGTCTCTAGAGAGTTGAAAACAGCAGGTCTGGGACAGGTAGCACGTCTGGTGAACAGGTCAGGGTTCCATAGCCACAGGCAGAACAGTTGAAACTGGAGCAGCAGCACGGCCAGGTGGACTGGGGACAGCAAGGAGTCACAGTAGTTTATTTGATTCTTTAGTTTGTTTGACACAGTAGTTTGTTTGATTCTTTTGACCCAGTCTTTCATTTTTTATTTTCTGTTGCCATGCTCGCAGGCAACGTTCTTATCCCTTGCTTGCTAGCTACGGCTAACACAGTCACAACCTCTGCAGACAGAATAACAGTAAAGTAGCTGCATTTGCGTTTGTTCTTTGAATATTTTGCTAGCAAACCTGCCAATATGACAAGCACTTAAAAAATATATCAGTTGCTGAAAACAACTGCTTAAAGTAGAAACGTGGGAGGATTATGACAGGTTTAGCGGCAGAGGGGACAGGAGAAATTCATGTTCGTCATTCAACGCGTTAGGTCAACAGATGCTCCAAAAAAATGTATCTGCAAAAACAATGCTGGGTAGCGAAGTTTTTTCCTTGTGGGACCTGCGTTTACAATGTAACCTATTTCAGTTTGTGTAGTTGTTGTTTTAGCTTTCTGTAACTTTGTAGCAAGTACGGTCTGCATGTTTAGGCGCATATTGCGTCATGATTGCAAGGTGTCCCAATATCTTTTCCAACTGACCCGTTATCTGGTTTTAATGTCCATTCTAGAATGCTCTTCTTGCTAATCAGAAACAAGTATTCAACAATGCTGTGCTATAATTAAGTGATAATGCCCGAGAAGCCGGTGTTTGGAGGATATATCGGTCTGAGACCAAGTTCATTTTGATGTGATGATGGTGATGGTGGTGATGTGCCAAGATGGCGTATTTGTCCTTCGTCTTGTCGTGTCCCATGTGTATATATATTTTTATATATTTTTCTTCTTATATCTATTTATATTTTTCTAAACCCTTACTTCAAAATACTCTCCTGCAACCAGCCTCACCCAATGTGGTGTGGACCTCCTTTTTCTCTAAAGTATTTATCTTTGCCTCTATTACTGGAATCTCTCCAACATAAACTAGCCAACTAACTAGCCAGCTAATGGTCATCAGCTAACCTCTAACCGCTACCTTTATCCCGGACAACTCTCGCCAGTCTGTACAGCGCGAGTCAAACCAGAGCTAGTCGGACTTACTCTTCTCCATATCTCCGGATTCCAAGCTCTGAACATATTTTTTTATGAGATTTTTTAAACAATTTTATTATGATAAAAAAAAATCCACCTGGAATTATAGCAGCTAACGACCCCTGAACGCACAGCCGCTAATCTGCGGCCTGCTAGCTATCTAAAGCACATTGGACTTCAGGTTTAAGAGGCCCTTCGAACATATTTCTTCAGCCACTATACATATTTTGCCAATTGGCTTGGTTTACCACACGGAGCCCTGCTGATCCGTCCGCTGATGTAACTGCACGAGGGGGCCACAACAGACTTTCCTCCATCGCGTCATCCCTCTAAGGCCTTTCTGTTAGCCTGCTAGCCCCGTGCCGCTAGCTGCCTGAAGCCACACACTGGACTTGTATGATCACCCAGCTACACATGCCTTTCCCTAACGTCACCATGCCATGTCAATTGCTGTTCTGGTTTGTAACTATTGTTTTATTTCACTGTAGAGCCTCTAGCACTGCTCAACACGCCTCAACAATTTATTTCCACCTCCCACACATGCAGTGACATCACCTGGTTTAAATGCTATTTCTAGAGACAATATCTCTTTCATTATCACTATATGCACAGGTTTACCCCCACTGTATTCACATCCTACTATACCTTTGTCTGTACCTTGAATATATTCTACCTTGCCCAGAAATCTGCTCATTTTACTCTCTGTTCTGAACGCACTAGCTGTCCAGTTCTGTTAGCCTTTAGCCGTACCCTTATCCTACTCCTCCTCTGTTCCTCTGGTGATGTAGAGGTTAATCCAGGCCCTGCAGTGTCTACCTCCACTCCCATCCCCCAGGCCTTGGTTTCATGCATGTTAACATTAGAAGCCTCCTCCCTAAGTTTGTTTTAGTCACTGCCCTAGCACATTCCACCAATCCGGATGTCCTAGCCGTGTCTGAATCCTGGTTTAGGAAGACCACCAAAAACGTTGAAATTTCCATTCCTAACTATAACATTTTCCGACAAGATAGAACTGCCAAAGGGGGCACCTGGTGTTGCAATTTACTGCAAAGATAACCTGCAGAGTTCTTACTATCCAGGTCTGTACCCAAACAATTTGAGCTTCTACTTCTAAAAATGAACCTTTCCAGAAACAAGTCTCTCACCGTTGCCACTTTTCTTTAGACCACCCTCTGCCTCTAGCTGTGCCCTCAACACCATATGTGATTTGATTGCCCCCCATCTATCTTCTGAGCTCGTGCTGCTAGGTGACCTAAACTGGGACATGCTTAACACCCCGGCCATCCTACAATCTAAGCTTGATGCCCTCAATCTCCCACAATTTATCAATGAACCTACCAGATATAACCCCAAATCCGTAAACACGGGCACCCTCATAGATATCATCCTAACTAACTCACCCTCCAAATACACCTCTGCTATTTTCAACCAAGATCTCAGCGATCACTGCCTCATTGCCTGCATCCGTAATGGGTCTGCGAGCAAACTACCACCCCACATCACTGTCAAACGCTCCCTAAAACACTTCTGCAAGCAGGCCTTTCTAATCGACCTGGCCAGGGTATCCTGGAATGATATTGACCTCATCCCGACAGTAGAGGATGCCTGGTTATTCTTTAAAAGTGCCTTTCTCACCATCTTAAATAGGCATGCCTCATTCAAAAAAAGTTGAACCAGGAATAGATATAGCCCTTGGTTCACTCCAGACCTGTCTGCCATTGACCAGCACAAAAACATCCTGTGGCGTTCTGCATTAGCATCGAATAGCCGTGATATGCAACTTTTCAGGGAAGTTAGGAACCAATTTACACAGGCAGTTAGGAAAGCTAAGGCTAGCTTTTTTAAACAGAAATTTGCATCCTGCAGTACAAACTCAAAAAAGTTCTGGGACACTACAAAGTCCATGGAGAATAAGAGCACCTCCTCCCAGCTGCCCACTGCTCTGAGGCTAGGAAACACTGTTACAAACGACAAATCCACTATAATTGAGAATTTCAATAAGCATTTCCTTACATCTGGCCATGCTTTCCACCTGGCTACCCCTACCCAGGTCAACTGCCCGGCACCCTCCACAGCAACCCGCCCAAGCCCCCACCATTTCTCCTTCACCCATATCCAGATAGCTGATGTTCTAAAAGAACTGCAAAATCTGGACCCCTACAAATCAGCCGGGCTAGACAATCTGGACTCTCTCTTTCTAAAAATTATCTGCAGAAATTGTTGCAACCCTTATTACTAGCCTGATTCACAAAAATTGGAAAGCTGCCGCGGTCATCCCCCTCTTCAAAGGGGGAGACACTCTAGTCCCAAACTGCTACAGACCTATATCTATCCTACCCTGCATCTGTAAGGTCTTCGTAAGCCAAGTTAGCAAACAGATTACTGACCATTTTGAATCACATCGTATCTTCTCCGCAATCTGGTTTCCGAGCTGGTCATGGGTGCACCTCAGCCACGCTCAAGGTCCTTAACGATATCATCACCGCCATCGATAAGAGACATTACTGTGCAGCTGTATTCATCAACCTGGCCAAGGCTTTCCACATTCTTATTGGCAGACTCAACAGCCTTGGTTTCTCAAATGATTGCCTCGCCTGGTTCATCAACTACTTCTCTGATAGAGCTCAGTGTGTCAAATCGGAGGGCCTGTTGTCCGGACCTCTGGCAGTCTCTATGGGGGTGCCACAGGGTTCAATTCTCGGGCCGACTCTCTTCTCTGTATACATCAATGATGTCGTTCTTGCTGCTGGTGATTCTCTGATCCACCTCTACGCAGCCGACACCATTCTGTATACTTCTGGCCCTTCTTTGGACACTGTGTTAAAACCTCCAGACGAGCTTCAATGCCATACAACTCTCCTTCCGTGGCCTCCAACTGCTCTTAAATGCAAATAAAACTAAATGCATGCTATTCAACCGATCATTGCCCGCACCTGCCCGCCCATCCAGCATCACTACTCTGGACGGCCTTTAAACAGGTCAACATACACAAGGCTGCGGGGCCAGATGGATTACCAGGACATGTGCTGACCAACTGGCAGATGTCTTCACTGACATTTTCAACATGTCCCTGATTGAGTCTGTAATACCAACATGTTTCAAGCAGACCACCATAGTCTCTGTGCCCAAGAACACAAAGGTAACCTGCCTAAATGACTACAGACCCGTAGCACTCACGTCCGTAGCCATGAAGTGCTTTGAAAGGTTGGTAATGGCTCACATCAACACCATTATCCCAGAAACCCTAGACCCACTCCAATTTGCATCCCGACCAAACAGATCCACAGATGATGCAAACTTTATTGCACTCCACACTGCCCTTTCACACCTTGACAAAAGGAACAATTATGTGAGAATGCTATTCATTGACTACAGCTCAGCGTTCAACACCATAGTACCCTCAAAGCTCATCACTAAGCTAAGGATCCTGGGACTAAACACCTCCCTCTGCAACTGGATCCTGGACTTCCTGATGGGCCACCTCCAGGTGGTAAGGATAGGTAGCAACACATCTGCCACGCTGATCCTCCACACTGGAGCTCCCCAGTGGTGCGTGCTCAGTCCCCTCCTGTACTCCCTGTTCACCCATGACTGCATGGCCAGGCACGACTCCAACACCATCATTAAGTTTGCAGATGACACAACAGTGGTAGGCTTGATCACCGACAACGATGAGACAACCTATAGGGAGGAGGTCAAAGACCTGGCTGGGTGGTGCCAGAATAACAGCCTATCCCTCAACGTAACCAAGACTAAGGAGATGATTGTGGACTACAGGAAAAGGAGGACCGAGCACGCCCCCATTCTCATCAACGGGGCTGTATTGGAGCAGGTTGAGAGCTTCAAGTTTCTTGGTGTCCACATCACCAACAAACTAGAATGGTTCAAAAACACCAAGACAGTCGTGAAGAGGGCACGACAAAGCCTATTCCCCCTCAGAAAACTAAAAAGATTTGGCATGGGTCCTGAGATCCTCAAAAGGTTGCATCACTGCCTGGTACAGCATTGCTCGGCCTCTGACCGCAAGGCACTACAGAGGGTAGTGCGTATATCCCAGTACATCACTGGGGCAAAGCTGCCTGCCATCCAGGACCTCTACACCAGGTGGTGTCAGAGGAAGGCCCAAAAAATTGTCAAAGACCCCAGCCACCCCAGTCATAGACTGTTCTCTCTACTACCGCATTGTTCTCTCTACTCCGGTACTGGAGTGCCAAGTCTAGGAAAAAAAGTATTCTCAACTGTTTTTATCCCCAAGCCATAAGACTCCTGAACAGGTAATCAAATTGCTACCCAGACTATTTGCATTATGTGCCCCCCAACCCCTCTTTTTTACACTGCTGCTTTGTCATATATGCATAGTCACTTTAACTATACATTCATGTACATACTACCTCAATTGGGCCGACCAACCAGTGCCCCGCACATTGGCTAACCGGGCTATCTGCATTGTGTCCCACCCACCACCTGCCAACCCCTCTTTTACGCTACTGCTACTCTCTGTTCATCATATATGCATATTCACTTTAACCATATATACATGTACATGCTACCTCAATCAGTCTGACTAACCGGTGTCTGTATGTTGCCTTCCTACTTTTAAAGCCTCTCTACTGTATGTAGCCTGTCTTTTTACTGTTGTTTTATTTCTTTACCTACCTATTGTTCACCTAATACCCTTTTTGCACTATTGGGTAGAGCCTGTAAGTAAGCATTTCACTGTAAGGTCTACACCTGTTGTATTTGGCGCACCTGACAAATAAACTTTGATTTGATTTGACAAATTGAGGCTGTTCAGAGAGCAAAAGGGAGGGTGCAACTCATAAGTTGTTCCTAATCGAAGACACATTTCAGTTAAATGCATCCAGTTGTCCAACTGGCTAGGTATCCCCCTTTCCCTACTGTTTGGTATACTCAGTGTAGACTACATATTTTCTCCCATTATTACTTTTCTCTTGAAGTTATAAATCTCTTCTCTTGAAATAGTTGCTTGCCCTTTTCTGCCACAGTGATCCCAACCAGGGAGTGAGTAAGGTCCCCTACCTTGTCATCAATAACCAAATCTGTCAAACACAACCTTGAGGACTCATTATGTACAGTACTGGTCCAGCACCTATGCCAGTCTTCCATCTATTCAATGTCAGTCAGAAGATGAATAGCTGAATAGCTTCTTGAGGTCTTATTGAAAGATGAGGTTGAATGATATTTTCATGTTATGTTGAAGTGTGTTGATTTTAAGATGGTGCTAGAGTTGCTATGTAAATGTATCTCTGTAAATGGAGATAAAGCAACCAAATGTGTATTGTCCTTTACATGTTCACTTTGCTGATGTCCAAATGTGCTCCAGGGTGAAGTTGTCTGTAGGTACAGATCTAGGATCATCTTCCTCTCCCCCAATACTAGTCTTGATAATTAGTGGGGGAAATTGAAAACCGACCCAGATCAGCATCTAGGTGAAGTTCCAAATTCTGGAAACTTCTGTAGCAGCTCCAACAGAGGGAGCTATTTTCCCGAAACACTGTTGTCTAGATAGACGACAGCATACAGTATCACAGAGAGTTGTGATTTCCTTCTGAGCTACATACAGTACACACAGTACATGCAGCATGTTACGTAATTGATTGTTAATGTGGTTACGATGCTTCTGGTTAAGTACAGTACATAGAGCTATAGAAATGTACCATATTGCTCTGGTGCTAAATATATCACTCTGGCACAGAGTATGCTGTTCACCCAATGTCAATATCAATAAGAAAGTAAATGTATGTCTTATAGTCATTGTGCATGTTTGTCTTTGTTTTAAGGCTCAAAACTAGCCTCAGTAAAATGCAAATGCGAAAAAACATATTTCAACATTTTACTCAAAAGTATCCAGTGGTACTAAATGCAGGCAAATGAAGTAATATAAATTTAGAGTGACTTATTTGTTTCAAAATGCACTTTTAATGCTTCACTTGAGAGTAGAGGCCTGTGTCGTAAGCAAGTTTACGTTTGTATGCATATACAAGAAGACGCTTTTAGGACTTCTGTTGTGCTTCAATATTTTTTGACTTCCTATTCGGAGTTAGGAAAATGTGTGTATGTTATAAATGATAAAAAGAACATCCAAATGAATTTCTTCTCTCCCTGGCAATGGAAATATCTGTTTAAAGATTGCGGGCACTTATTCCTCTCTCTTCTGTGAGATCCAGGCTGAATCTCAATTACACTTCTTTGAATCTTCTCCACCTCTCCTCACCTCCTCAGAATGCATTGGAGGAGAAGGCATGAGGTTCCTCCAATGCATTTTGAGAAGGAGGCAAGGAGAGAGAGGACACAAGGAATCAAGGATATACAATTGAAATTCACCCCTAGTTGTGAGAACCTGGATTCTCATTAGGGGCACTTCAGCATAATCAAACAGACGTTTGGGATGAGCTTTTTAACGTGGTGGTATTCTTGTCAATTATGCATGAAGAGAACATATGCCACAAATAAAGCAAATCAAGTGTACATTTCCAATCCGACCATTTACTGTCGATTTTATGCCGTGCATAATCTGATTTGTTTCTTCCTGCACTCCACTTTTTTTTTTTACAGCATCCACAGTAACATAGGAAAGTTTCATTCACAAGCTGTCTTTTTCAACTACAGCAGTGCTGAAAAAATGATTTACAGCTATTGTCACAGCAATGGTTTTATACTACAAGTAATAAATACTTCTAAATGTGCATCATGGTAGTGTGATACAAACCGACACAGAGAGCCGAGACGGAGAGAGAGAATTCCTCTGCTGATAGCTGCAGTGAGTTAGAGCCTGGAGCAGTTTAGGGCAGCAATGGGTTCAGCTGTCATGTCTTTTTATCTGCATGATCATAGATCCCCAGTGTGTCTATAGATGCTGTTGTGCTATCTAATGATCCCTGTCCCATCCATGGGCTCGTCGGACCTTTGGCTCACCAGTCCCAGAAAACCATTTGTCTAAGAGGATAATCAGGTGGAAACAAAAGCGGAATGTTTTGCCTGCCCCGGAAGGAGGCTAGGTCAAGATGTGCGTGGTGTTAATCCAGTGTGCCTGTGTTTCTGCCTGTGTGTTTACAACTGTAACCTATTTGAATAAAACAATATTAAAGATCACATTACATGTAGGATAGGTTCCATGCTGCAAATGCATTAATGCTCAAAATTAAGGCACGCTCCAACCCTGGGGGCAAATGTCTTCCAATCTCCCCTTTAAAATGGAGTGTGGTGTTCAATAATAACTGTTGCCATAAGTGTCTCCTGGATTTATCTAGCACTGGGAAGGCAGGGCATGGGACCTCTGGTAGTGATGTAATGTAAATGCAATATCAGTGTTACGCATTTTCTGTGTGAATACATCTGCATGCATGACCTTGTGTGTTCTCCTGATTCTTACACTACACTGGAAAGGCCACTGCCATAATAAGCTTTTTGTTGCCTATTAAAATTATTACACGCCTTCTTCATGACAGATTTTTTTCCCCCAAAGCCCCATACCCAAGGCATTGCTATAATTGCAACTTAGGCTGGCATTGGGGGAAACTGTGCACCATAGCCAGAGATGCTTGTTTCCTTGGTAACCAGGTTCTCTTGAATTTCTCAGTGCTTATGGTTCTACACAGAGCCATATCTGGTTCTACCCTTCTGGAGCTCTCCAGCCATCTGTAATAGGGATTCTATTGATTCTTTGTTTAGGTAGACCAAATACAGCGTGTTTTATTATACTACACACAATAAACGTTTTTAGCCTGCTATAATGAATTAATTTAATAACAAAACAATTATATCAGTATGATATCTGTGTAATTATCATTATCCCTCAACGAATTAACCCTATTGATTGAGAGGATATCTTTTGGTGCTGGACATGAAAATGGTCCATATGAGCTACACAATCTGTAGGCCCACAATGTAGCCTTTAGAACTATGTAGGAGCAGGAATAGGCTACCCATCATCTGATAAATTCTGTATTGTTTTTTTTGTAATTTTTTAATTATTTGTAGTCCTACATTATCATACAACAGTATATCCTACTAAAACGTTACTGTAGCCTATACAGGCTTTTTAGGCTAAAAGACGCATAAAGTTTAAAACATTGACACTATTTTTTTTGTATTACTATATTAGTCAACCCGTCCTCAAAATCCATATAAAACATCCCCTGACAGTTGTAGATGTTTAGTTGCATTAATTAAAATGTAGCCAGAGCGTTCAAGTAGAACGCGAAAGCGATGTCAAGCGGAATGAGTGGTGGGTACGCGCGTCGCTGCGCGGGCACGATTTCAGGACCAAGGACAGCCGCTCGCGCTGAGCATCAGGTCATTGGATCCTCAGCAAAGCAGAACCTCGGACGGGAGTCGTGACAAGGAGACATGCATCTCTCAAAGACAAGAAAACACAAGCTCCCCCAAAACTGTTTGTAGGCCAATAATATATGTTTTTTTTTTGAGTCAATGAAAATCAACAGGATTTACCCACCACAAAGCAAATGTATTATTGTCTTTTTTATGGGAGTGTAATGCAGGTTTAGAGATCAGCTGGAGAAAAAACTCATGATGCACATACCTCGACAGGGCGGACTAATGTAATTGCATTCCACTGGTATTGCTGTTAGCACAGGGTCGAGAGGACGCGTGATCCATGCGGATCGGTTAGCTGGGCTGGCTACGACGCACATCCACTCAACAGGAGACTCGGTCTGGCAGCTGTGTCGATGTCAAAATGCGTGTATTTCTGCTTGCGTTTTTCATCTCCTGCTCCTGTGCGGGTGGTGGATGTGAACCCAAGATTGTCAATATCGGAGCGGTCCTGAGCCAGAAGAGGTATGAACAGGTGTTCAAGGACGCCGTCACCCAGGCAAACACGCTGTATGGGAAAGATAAGTTCAAGATGAACGCCATCTCTGTCACTCATAAACCCAATGCAATTCAGATGGCTCTCTCCGTCTGCGAGGACCTAATCTCGAACCAGGTAAGCAATATAATTTCAGCCTATGTATGATGGAAGTATAGCTCTCACATTGTTTTGATACCCATGTTTACTACTCATTCATGAAACCCCCTATGGGGAGACACAAGCCAGTGTGCAAAGTCAACATCTGGGTGCGAGGATGGCTGCTTGAGTGGTTTGTTAAAATTACATTGATAAAGAGAGAGTGAGAGAGACTTGGGCCATGTTTGTTTTGCTTTACAGTAAGTAGGATGTTTGTCTGGCTGAGCCTGTGTGTTGAAAAGAGGAGCATAAACACATTGTTGTTAAAGAGTAAAGTTGCTAGAGGTTGATAAAAAAAATCATAAACGTTTCAATTGTTGCAGTTTATTCCTTGGGGAGACTGGGAGAAATGTCCCAATTATCTCTCCTTCCTCCCAAAGTGTGCACTTCCCTTTACTGATTTGAAAGGAAATGACTGTTACAGTGTAAAAAAAAAAGTTTTCTCAATTGAAAATAAATACATTTTTTAAACCAAACATATGATTCAATGCCAAACCCATATTTCAAGTTGCAACCTATTTCTTTCAACACTCAACTTATCTTTCCCCTTTGGTTAAACCAAATAAATAACATAAATCCAAACTAATATAAACTCAGCAAAAAAAGAAACGTCCTCTCACTGTCAACTGCGTTTATTTTCAGCAAACTTAACATGTGTAAATATTTGTATGAACATGACAAGATTCAACAACTGAGACGTAAACTGAACAAGTTCCACAGACATGTAACTAACATAAATGGAATAATCTGTCCCTGAACAAAGGGGGGTCAAAATCAAAAGTAACAGTCAGTATCTGGTGTGGCCACCAGCTGCATTAAGTAATGCAGTGCATCTCCTCTTCATGGACTGCACCATAGTTGCCAGTTCTTGCTGTGAGATGTTACCCCACTCTTCCACCAAGGCACTTGCAAGTTCCCGGACATTTCTGGGGGAAATGGCCCTAGCCCTCACCCTCCGATCCAACAGGTCCCAGACATGCTCAATGTGATTGCCTAGCATTGCCTAGCATCTGTAAGCTGTTAGTGTCTTAACACCGTTCCACAGGTGCATGTTCATTAATTGTTTATGGTTCATTGAACAAGCATGGGAAACAGTGTTTAAACCCTTTACAATGAAGATCTGTGAAGTTATTTGGATTTTTACAAATTATCTTTGAAAGACAGGGTCCTGAAAAGGGACTTTACAACCCATTAGATACCAAGTAGATTTTTCACTTCGAAATTACCTATCCAAATTTCTTCAATTGGGTTACAAGCAATTAAATCAATTTCATGTTTATCAAGATACTGTATTAAGTTGGTTCCATAACATGAAATAATGACTCCAAACACTTTCAAATAAACTGTTTACAATATTGTAATTAAATGGTGACCATCTCATCAATGGAAACCTTTCCAGACTTTTTAGTACCACAGTTGTTTTATTTTACCTTCATTTAACTAGGCAAGTCAGTTAAGAACAAATTCTTTTTTACAATGATGGCCTAGGAACAGTGGGTTAACTACCTTAGTTCAGATTTTTACCTTGTCAGCTCGGGGATTCGATCTAGCAACACTTTCGAATACTGGCTCAACGCTCTAACCTGCCGCCCCAATCTTTTTATGTAGATATCTTTTACGATTCCGTGCTGGTAGTGAAAATATACAGTAAGCATACATTTTTTTAATGAAAATAAAAAACACACATTACCTGGAATGACTTTCACTCTCACGGGTATCCCAAAAGAACAAACACCACTGCATTGCGCCCACCACTATGCAATGTGAATGCGCATGTGGTGTTGAAAGCATTTTAGAAGCTTTCATTAAGTGCAAAAATCACGTTGATCTGCCACATTCATTATTTGATTTCAAACAAATTCAATAGAATAGGTTTAATGAACCATAGATTAACTTTGGATCATACCAATCAGAAAAAGCATCTCAGTGAGAAATATGGTGGAAAATATGTGACTGTGCCTCCACCAATCCAATTATTTTATATTTGTGGGATGTTCTGAACGAGTGCACACTTAGATATTATTGGGATTGGGTTTCTAGATCTTGAGTAACTTGAATGACAATCATTCCTTTTTAAAATTCCCATTTACCATCGTTTCACATTAGCCTATAGCCTTTAAATAATTTACTTTGTCAATATGACAACAACTGTATGCATTAGGCTGCTTATGAATTGAAATAACATTGACGTGCTCCAATTCTTGATTAACCTGCATTTATTCAACAAGACATAGCCTACTCAGCCTAATTGCAAGCCTATTTTTGCAGTAGGCTAAGCCTAGAGTAGCTTTGGCATTTGGAACTTATACAATCCATTAGGGTGATCGTGATAGATACTAAACAGCCTCTCCTTTATTCAATTTGTGAATGAATAAGCATTAGGCTTCAGCTGCCATGTTCAATAGTCTAGCTGGCCAGATAACAGATTTTTGATCGATTCCCTAAAAACACGCCACTTCTATAAGTTACTTTTTCATAGCAGGTTAGGAGAATTTACGCAGTAGGTTAGGATAATTAATGTAGCAGGTTAGGAGAATAAGGTTGAGGTTAGGGTTAGCTAAAATGCTCTCATAACCTGCTACGAAAAGTCCATTCCAGTCATAACTGTATCGAAGTGGAGTGTTTTTAGGGAGTCCCGGTTTTTGATGGGAGTGCACACCAGTGGATTAACCAAAACAAACTCAAGGGCTGTGATTTTAACGTAGTGGCTTATTCAATGGAGGATAAACCCCAGACCTTTTATTTTGAATGACGGGACAACATCGGAGCAAGGTTGAATAAAAGTGGTGCTAGATAACCTGAGCTAATGGCATTGCTTTGAAACCATGAGGCCATGTCATGTCTTCCAAAGGAAAATTAGGCCAACATGGCGTCAGCAGGCACACGGGTTGGCAGCTGCTTTGTTGCTGTGAGTAAAGCACGGGTAGTCGGGTAGGGCAGCATTATACAGTGATGTAGAGGAAGATTATAGCCCACTAGCCAAAGTGACAGCACAGATTATAATGCCAGTGGTGACGCGCGTGCGGGCGCACACATGACAGACATACACAGATGCGCATGCTGTCTCTCTCGTTTTCTCAAAACAAATTATCTTTCTCTCTCTCTAATATACACACACACGCTCAAAGAGCATCAACAAGAGATTTCTCTATAGGCCTATTTATTCCATATTCAAGAGACATGTTTTGTGATGCACTTTGGCTCATGCATTATGCAATTTATATGGGTCAGCTTACTGTGTGATAACAAAATGTCCTCGTAGGCCTACTTTATCTACACTCTTCTCAGTTACTTACTTAAAATGTGCGCAAATATTTCACTGGGTCACTGACATTAATTAGCCTACTGATGATGTAGAATTGCAGTAAATCAGCTCCAAAAATCAGCTTCAAAAGCTGCCTTTGCCTCATGTGTTCTGATGTACATGGTCATGTGTGTGTGTGTGTGTGTGTATGCTGAAGTAGAAAGATATGATTCTCCTGTATTATTCATTATCCCTGGGCACACGTCAAGTACATATCCTGTATCTGTTTGTATCTTATGATCCCTATTCTGTACACAGGTGTATGCCATTCTGGTGAGCCACCCGCCTCAATCGAATGACCATCTGACCCCCACACCGGTGTCCTACACCGCAGGGTTCTACCGTATCCCTGTGGTTGGGCTCACCACCCGCATGTCCATCTATTCGGACAAGGTGAGACACGCACACACACACACGGACAAAGCCCATAGACACACAGATACACACACACACACACACAATGTGATCTATGATATGTTGTTTTATTTATACCTACAATCAGACTAGTGGTAGTGTGGTTAACAGACAGATATGCCAGTGCTTCACCACTTCACTCGGCAGGGCGGGGTCTCTATGTGCTACATGGGAGAATTTTATTAGTCAAATATTGAAATTCCAGCTCCACTCGAATCTGTCTGTTATAGTTATTCACTGTCATTTTTCTGTAACTGTCATTTTTCTCCTGTGATGTTGTTTTTGTATGCACTTTCGAATATGTGGATTTTCTCAGGCCTACTCTGACATATTTTCCCACGAGAAATACATTAGAGCAAAACATCAAAGGTCTATTAATGCTTTGAAGCAATGCTTGAAGCTGCTGCTTTTAGAATTAAGTGACAGCACAGGTCCTCAACATGGTAAATCGTTTTTTCATCCAACACAATATCCACACGTTGGGCTCTGTGTTGCCTCCGTTGAGCTAACCTGTTCAATCAATCAATCAATCAATAAATCAACCAATCAATCAATCAGTCAAATGTATTTATAAAGCCCTTTTTACATCAGCCAATGTCACAAAGTGCAATACAGAAACCCAGCCTAAAACCGCAAACAGCAAGCAATGCAGATGAAGAAGCACAGTGGCTAGGAAAAACTCCCTAGAAAGGAAGGTTACCTAGGAAGAAATCTAGAGAGGAACCATGCTCTGAAGGGTGGCCAGTCCTCTTCCGGCTGGAGATTATAACAGTGCATGGCCAAGATGTTCAAACGTTCATAGATGACCAGCAGGGTCAAATAATAATAATCACAGTGGTTGTAGAGGGTGCAACAGGTCAGCACCTCAGGAGTAAATGTCAGTTGGCTTTTGATAGCCGAGCATTCGTGTGAGTGAGAGTGAGAGTGAGAGAGAGAGAGAGAGAGAGAGAGAGAGAAAAAAACAGCAGGTCTGGGACAAGGTAACACATCCGGTGAACAGGCCAGGGTTTTATAGCCCCAGGCAGAACAGTTTAAACTGGAGCAGCAGCACGACCAGGTGGACTGAGTGTCATCAGGCCAGGTAGTCCTGAGGCCTGGTCCCAGGGCTCACTTCCTCCGGGAGGGGAGGGAGGGAGAGAATTAGAGGGAGCATACTTAAATTCACACAGAACACCAGATAAGACAGGAGAAATACTCCAGACATAACTGCCTGACCCTAGCTCCCCGACACATAAACTACTGCAGCATAAATACTGGAGGCTGAGACAGGAGGGGTTGAGAGACACTGTTCCCTCTACTGTGTATCTCTCCTCCAGAGCATCCACCTGTCTTTCTTGCGTACCGTGCCCCCCTACTCCCACCAAGCCCAGGTGTGGTTCGACATGATGAGAGAGTTCCGCTGGAACCACATCATTCTGATAGTGAGTGACGACCACGAGGGCCGCGCTGCCCAGAAGAGGCTGGAGACCCTGTTGGAGGAGAGGGAGACCAAGGTGAGACTGCCGGGCCCAGACGCCATGTTCCACAACACTGTCTGTCCATCTGTCCATCCGTCTGTCTGTACGTCTGTACTCTTGTGCGTCGAACTTGCATTCAGTATCACAAAGGTCCTCTATGTACCGTTTGTAATTATTTTTATTTTCTGTTACGTGAGCACATTTTTTTCCCCATTTGTAACATTAGCTAACATTTTGTTTATGCTAGAGGCATCAACAGCGTCCTAAGTGGCTATCTGGCAAAACTCTGTATTTTCTACTCATTTCACATTACTTTTACCATAGTCAAAATGTGTCCATCCACAACAGGAGCGCAATGAGGGACCTAACCTGGGGCTATGCAAAAAATCGAGGATTTTCACATGGTTCAATTAGCTACTAGATCTTCTTCCAACAGTTTCTTGGTTTACTGTTAAATTGTGCCTAAGTCTTGGAATAAATGTGGACTATTTTTTGCTGAGGTAAGATAACTATGGTTTTCATCCATAATTCAGAATTTTTGGAGGTATACATTTTTTATGGACGAATGGCGTTTGTGTTCACATTTAGTGCTATAGAATCTGAAAAGCTCTTGTAAAAAAAAAAAAAATCTCTCTTCTTATATGTTGCTTACCGGTATCTGAATTTCCAGTCTTTGTTGTGTAGCGATGTGTGCAGTCTGCATTTGAAAGAATGGAACTCTTCCTGTTTGTTAGTTAAAATTGGGTTGCTTGTCTATCTGCCCACAACGAAATGGAAATAGACCTGATGGGGGAAACATTTATGGTAGCTGTCACAGCAAAGCACTAAAATCATCTTGATGGGACACAGTGAGGTGTAGTTACCCTAAAAAATGCCCAGAGATGCATCAAAACTATGGAGCATGATAGCAGGTATGACTTTGCTGTTTTTGTTTAAGTGTTGAGTATTTTTGCATTTCTTTGTGTTTGGAATCCCATCATTGGAATTTGCATTGATTGCTTAAGGAATGTGATTGTTTGAGGGATGTACATTTGTACTTTTGTTAGGCCTTGGTTGCTCTTTTTGTGTCTAATGATTGTGGATTATTTACTGTATATTTGGAGAGAATTCTTATGTTGAAGATTATTTTAGCAGGTTTGCTGATTGAGAACACATTTTATTTTACAGCAACGATCTGGGGGATAGTGGTGGAGTGGTGGGGGGATGAATGAGCCAATTGGAAGCTGGGCATGATTAGGTGGTCATGATGGTATGAGGGCCAGATTGGGAATTTAGAATAGCTGTTTTTGTTTCCTTTGGTATACAAAAAACGATATATTTAATCCAGATATCAATCTATATTATCTATCTAATCTACTATCTTATCCAGTTATAGTTACACAACATAGCATTATGAAACTTGCGATATTAGGATCTCCTGGTTAATGAGACTTTGGTTGTGGCCACTGTACAGTTTTATATATGCCTTATTTTAAGCCAACATTATTTCTTATTAATACCCTAATTTTTTATGTCATTAGTCTCGGCGTGAACCAGGAAGTTCCGTGGCAGAAACAAGGTAAAGAGGGTTCGGATACCCGGTGTAAACCAGTGATGCCTCACAAGACGTCAAACCAATCAAATGCCTTGCTTTGGCACAGCTCCAAATATGCTAGCCTGATTAGTGCCATAGGAGCAACAGTGAGGACGAAAAACATCACCAAAATAAGGACTGTTATAGCAGCAAAGGGTGGACCAACTCCATATTCATGCCCACAACGAGCAGGTGTCCACATTTTGGCAATGTAATGTACCTTAATAGAAAATTACTTGTGTAAAAGTGAAAGTCACCCAGTAAAATACTACTAAAAGTCAAAAAGTATTTGGTTTTAAATATACTTAAGTATCAAAAGTTAAATGTAATTGTAACGGCTTTCTTCTATCTCCTCCTCGGACGAGGAGGTGTAGCAAGGATCGGACCAAAATGCAGCGTGGCTATTGCAATCCATGTTTATTAAATAATAAAGAAACACAAACTTACAAAAACAATAAACGTAATGTGAAAACCGAAACAGCCCTATCTGGTGCAAACACAAAGACAGGAACAATCACCCAAGAAAACACTCACAGAATATGGCTGCCTAAATATGGTTCCCAATCAGAGACAATGATAATCACCTGACTCTGATTGAGAACCGCCTCAGGCAGCCATAGACTACGTAGACACCCCACAAAACCCATAAGACAAAAACACAGCACAATAACCCAGGTCACACCCTGGCCTGACCAAATAATTAAAGAAAACACAAAATACTAAGACCAAGGCGTGACAGTAATTGCTGAAATATACTTAAGTATCAAAAGTAAAAGTACTGTATAAATAATTTCAAAATACTTATATTAAGCAAACCAGATGGCACAATTTTCAATTTTTTATTTATTTATCGATAGCCAGGAGGACACTCCAACACTCAGACATAATTTACAAATGAAGCATTTGTGTTTAGTGAGTCCACCAGATCAGAGGCAGTAAGGGATGACCAGTTGTTCTCCTGATAAGTGTGTGAATTGGACCATTTTCCTGTCATACTAAGCATTCAAAATGTAACAAATACATTTTCCCTGACACCCAAAAGAATGTAAGAAGTACATTATTTTCTTTAGTGAAGTAAAAGTTGTAAAAAATATAAATAGTAAAGTACAGATACCACACAAAAATGACGTAAGTAGTTTTAAGTATTTTTACTTAAGTACTTTAAACCACTGCGTAGGTAGGCCTACACATATAACCCATGGCATATAGGATATACCCTTAGTCTCTTGGGAGCTTTCACAGCTTTCCATATCTGAGGACAGAAAATATCACAAAGAATCATGCTTCATTATACTCAAATTTGACAGCACTAAATATTATTTTGCTATTATCTCTCTGTCCTCAGAGATTTCCCCTCTAGGGACTGGAAATAGAGAATCTTTTCATAATGTCCTCCAACAAAATGACCTGGCCTATCCACTAGCCTGCACTCTTACTTTATTTGTGTATCTATATTGTAAATATAGATATTTATTGTAAATATATATTATTTTAAATATATATATACAGTTGAAGTCTGAAGTTTACATACACCTTAGCCAAATATATTTAAACTCAGTTTTTCACAATTCCGGTTTGTAGGCCTCCTAGCTCACACACGCATTTTCCGTTCTGCCCACAAATGTTCTATAGGATTGAGGTCAGGGCTTTGTGATGGCCACTCCAATACCTTGACTTTGCTGTTCTTAAGCCATTTTGGAATGGCAATTTTTGGAATGGCGCCTTTGGAAGTATGCTTAAGTCATTGTCCATTTGGAAGACCCATTTGCAACCAAGCTATAACTTCCTGACTGATGTTACTACAATATATCCACATAATTTTCCTCTTCATGATGCCATCTATTTTGTGAAGTGCACCAGTCCAAAGTACGTACATCTCTAGGAGGCAGAACCCGTCTCCTTCCTGAGCGGTATTGACGGCTGCGTGGTCCCATGGTGTTTATACTTGTGTACTATTGTTTGAAAAGATGAACGTGGTACCTTCAGGCATTTGAAAATTGCTCCCAAGGTTGAACCAGACTTCAACTATATACAGTATCAGTCAATAGTTTGGACATACCTACTAATTCAAGGGTTTTTTCTTTATTTTCTACATTATAGAATAATAGTGATGACATTAAAACTATGAAATAACACATGGAATCATTTAGTAACCAAAAAAGTGTTAAACAAATCAAAATGTATTTTATTTTTGAGATTCTTCAAAGTAGAAACCCTTTTCCTTGATGACAGCTTTGCACACTCTTGGAATTCTCTCAACCAGCTTCACAAGGTAGTTACCTGGAATGCATTTCAATTAACAGGTGCACCTTGTTAAAAATTGATTTGTGGAATTTCTTTCCTTCTTGATGCGTTTGAGCCAATTATTTGTGCTGTGACAAGATAGGGGTGGTATACAGTGGATAGCCTTATTTGGTAAAAGACCAAGTCCATATTATGGCAAGAACAGCTCAAATAAGCAAAGAGAAACGACAGTCCATCCATACTTTAAGACATGAAGGTCAGTTAATGTGTAAAATGTCAAGAACTTTGAACGTTTTTTAAGTGCAATTTAGAAAATAGTATAAAAGAAGAAAAACCCTTGAATGAGTAGGACAAAGAAAACCCTTGAATGAGTAGATGTGTCCAAACTTTTGACTGGTACTGTATATTCTTATTTTTATTTTCCTTCTATATTATTTTCCCCTAACCCTACCACCTCTCCTCTAATTGGAGTAAACTAGAGCACAACAATACTTAGGCTTCCACTTCCAGCTTATACACACTACATACATTTCACAGACAGTATATTTTACGTTAGTTATCTTTTATTTGTTTTAATTTCCAGCTACCCTCAACCCCTTCCATCTATCTCTAAAGACCATCCCGCTTCGATTTCTAACTGCCATATATTTTTCCACTGTGCTGTAATGTTTCTGAACCTTTCTATTTTCTTAGTTTATACAGATTGTAAATTAAAGTTACCACACCTTTGCTAAGATTATTATTATATCATTGATCGATTGAATATGACTTAGCAAATCACAGAGCCTTGCTATTTGCAGAGTTAGCTCCAAGTAAATGTTGCATTTTTTTCAGCCATTCCTGAACCTGCTACCAAAAACAAGCTACAATATGGGCAGTGATCTGTCTCTTCGCAGAAAAATCTGCAGAGCTGGGATGGTTGTATCCCCCATAATGTATATATAACATTCTATTGGTTTCAAAAACTTTGTATAATAATTTAAATTGAAAAATGTAAGTGTTTGAATCCAGTGTCATTTTGTGTCTCAGTTCATAAACCATTTGCTATGGAATGGGTACATTGAAAATCTCCTTCCAACTATTTTGCAACCTGTATAGTGCAGCTGTCAATTCTTTTGTCCTTAAATTAAACTGTCATGCTTTTTCATTCATTACAGTTTTCTTTAGCCAATTTTGGTATTTAATACAGGGCCTCAAATACAGGTTCCTTACCTTCTCCCTTTTCCACTTGCCTCCTCCATTTTTGAGGTAATTCTTCAATCAGTTGGTTGTGAATTTGGATAGAGCAGACATTTCCATATATATGTGTGACATAACTCCACCAGTCCTATTTATGATATAATTTCCAAAGATTATACCGTTTTTAACATTGTTTTCAAAAATAATTTATTTTTAAAAATAAATTATTATATTTGAGTTTAACCATAATATTTGTTCTGTCTTTTCTGGTGGATTAAACTGAAATTGCAACCAACTTTCTATGGCTTGTTTTAAAAATTGTGATATTTTGTAGATAATTAAATGTTGAGACATTCTTACTAATCTGCTGGAGAACCAGTTTGGATTGAAGTATAGTTTGTCTATGACTGAAGAATTTAGTTAGCGGTCAAATGCTTTAATATTTTATAATTTCTGCTCTCCAAATTCATATTCATTTTATAAAAAGGTCTGTTTAATTTTGTCTGACTTGCCATTTCAAATAAAGTGGAATATCTTTTGCTTATAGTATTTCAAAAACAAATTGTTAGGTGTAGGCAGGGCCATAAGTAAATAGATAAACTGGGATGTGACTAAAGAATTAATCAGGGTGATTATTTCACAAGTAGACAGGTTTTGTCCTGTAAGCAAGATCTTATCTAATTTGTCTAACTTTCTATTAAAATGTAATTGTCGTAAGATCCTTTCTATCTTTTGGGATATGAATACAGAGTATGTCCACTTCACTGTCGGACCATTTTATTGGTAAACAACACGATAATGTAAAAGTTGTATTTTTTAGAGATCCAATACGTAATATGGTGCACTTATCACAATTCGGTTTTATTTCAGATAGGTTAGAAAAATTATCTACATCCTCTATGAGGCTGTGCAGGGATCCAAATTGCGGATTTAAAAGAGAGCATGAATCTTCAGTGTACAATGACACCTTTGTTTTTAAGCCCTGGATTTTTATCCCGTTGATATTGTTGGATCTGATTTTAACAGCTAACATTTCGATGGCAATAATAAATAGATATGCCAATAATGGACAGCCCTGTTTTACTCCTCTTGAAAATGTTATACTTTCTGAGAAGTAGTCATTATTTACTACTTTACACCTGGGGTTACTATACATAACCCATTGTATAAGAGATTCTCCAAAATTAAAACAGTCCAGGCATTTATATTTAAATTCCAGTCGTACTTTATCAAATGCCTTTTCAAAGTCAATTATGAATACCAGGCTTGGTTTCCCAGATTTTTCATAGTGTTTTATTGTTTCCAGTACTTATCTTATATTATCTCCAATGTATCATCCATGTAAAGAACCTGTTTGATTAGGATGAATAATATCCGATAATACTCTATGCATTTTGCTAGGATTTTGGCATCACAACACTGAAGTGTAAGAGGTCCATTTTTTATTTAGGTGGACTGGATCTTTATATTTACCATCTGGGTCCTGTTTCAGTAATAGTGAAATCAGACCTTCTTGTTGAGTATTTGATAGTCTACCATTTTTATAGGAGTGGTTAAAACATGTTAATAACGGACCTTTGAGTTCATCGAAAAATACTGGATATACCTCAACTGGTATCTGTAATTAGGCCTTCACATGAGTCTTTCTGTATAGCTGTTAATTTGACACTATTAATAGAAAAAAATCTTTACAATTAACTTCAGTTAGTGGAAATGGAGGAGACTGAAATGAAAACATATGCTGAAAGTACTTTGCTTCCTCTTTCAAAATATAGTTTGGTGAATCATGGATCACTCTGTCATTTGTAACAAGTTTCTGTAAATTATTTTTGGTAGCATTTATATGTTGAAGACTAAACAATTATTTGGTGCATTTTTCCCATATTCCATCCAGTTCGCTTTATTTTTATATTATGAACTGGGTGTTTCAAGTGTCACGCCCTGACCATAGAGAGCCCTCGGGGTTCTCTATGGTGTAATAGGTCAGGGCGTGACTAGGGGGGTTTCTAGGTATTATATTTCTATGTTGGTGTGTGTGTATGGTTCCCAATTGGAGGTAGCTGATAATCGTTACCTCTAATTGGGGATCATACTTAGTGTCTCCTTTTTCCCACCTGCCATGGGGGATATTGTTTTGTATGAGTGCCTGTGTGTGCTGTGTATTTCACGATCATTATATCTTTGTTGTTTTGGAAGTTCAACTATCATTCAAATGTGGAACTCTACTCACGTTGCGCCTTGGTCCAATTATTCATACGACGGTCGTGATATCGAGCCCTAAATGTTGATTGGCTGACAGCCATGGTATATCACACTGTATACCACGGGTATGACAAAACGTTTATTTTTACTGCTCTAATTATGTTGGTAACCAGTTTATAATAGCAATAAGGCACCTTAGGGGTTTGTGATATATGGCCTATATACAGTGGCCGTGGTACATTGGCCATATACCACACCCCCTCTGGCCTTTTTTTTTTGCCCGCTTTGAGGACAATACAGTGCCACTGACACGGCCTGCAACCAAAAAATGCGGACTCTCCTTCACTGCAGCCGAAGTGAGGAAAACATTTAAACGTGTTAACCCTCGCAAGGCTGCGGGCCCAGACGGCATCCCCAGCCGCGCCCTCAGAGCATGCGCAGACCAGCTGGCTGGTGTGTTTACGGACATATTCAATCAATCCCTATCCCAGTCTGTTGTTCCCACATGCTTCAAGAGGGCCACCATTGTTCCTGTTCCCAAGAAAGCTAAGGTATCTGAGCTAAACGACTACCGCCCCGTAGCACTCACTTCCGTCATCATGAAGTGCTTTGAGAGACTAGTCAAGGACCATATCACCTCGACCCTACCTGACACCCTAGACCCACTCCAATTTGCTTACCGCCCAAATAGGTCCACAGACGATGCAATCTCAACCACACTGCACACTGCCCTAACCTATGTGAGAATGCTGTTCATCGACTACAGCTCAGCATTTAACACCATAGTGCCCTCCAAGCTCGTCATCAAGCTCGAGACCCTGGGTCTCGACCCCGCCCTGTGCAACTGGGTACTGGACTTCCTGACGGGCCACCCCCAGGTGGTGAGGGTAGGCAACAACATCTCCACCCCGCTGATCCTCAACACTGGGGCCCCACAAGGGTGCGTTCTGAGCCCTCTCCTGTACTCCCTGTTCACCCACGACTGTGTGGCCACGCACGCCTCCAACTCAATCATCAAGTTTGCGGACGATACAACAGTGGTAGGCTTGATTACCAACAACGACGAGACGGCCTATAGGGAGGAGGTGAGGGCCCTCGGAGTGTGGTGTCAGGAAAAAAACCTCACACTCAACGTCAACAAAACTAAGGAGATGATTGTGGACTTCAGGAAACAGCAGAGGGAACACCCCCCTATCCACATCGATGGAACAGTAGTGGAGAGGGTAGTAAGTTTTAAGTTCCTCGGCGTACACATCATAGACAAACTGAATTGGTCCACCCACACAGACAGCATTGTGAAGAAGGCGCAGCAGCGCCTCTTCAACCTCAGGAGGCTGAAGAAATTCGGCTTGTCACCAAAAGCACTCACAAACTTCTACAGATGCACAATCGAGAGCATCCTGTCGGGCTGTATCACCGCCTGGTACGGCAACTGCTCCGCCCACAACCGTAAGGCTCTCCAGAGGGTAGTGAGGTCTGCACAACGCATCACGGGGGCAAACTACCTGCCCTCCAGGACACCTACACCACCCGATGTCACAGGAAGGCCATAAAGATCATCAAGGACAACAACCACCCGAGCCACTGCCTGTTCACCCCGCTATCATCCAGAAGGCGAGGTCAGTACAGGTGCATCAAAGCTGGGACCGAGAGACTGAAAAACAGCTTCTATCTCAAGGCCATCAGACTGTTAAACAGCCACCACTAACATTGAGTGGCTGCTGCCAACACACTGACTCAACTCCAGCCACTTTAATAATGTGAATTGATGGGAAATTATGTAAAATATATCACTAGCCACTTTAAACAATGCTACCTAATCTAATGTTTACATACCCTACATTATTCATCTCATATGTATATGTATATACTGTACTCTATATAATCTACTGCATCTTTATGTAATACATGTATCACTAGCCACTTTAACTATGCCACTTTGTTTACGTACTCATCTCATATGTATATACTGTACTCAATACCATCTACTGTATCTTGCCTATGCCGCTCCGTACCATCACTCATTCATATATCTTATGTACATATTCTTTATCCCCTTACACTTGTGTCTATAAGGTAGTAGTTTTGGAATTGTTAGCTAGATTACTTGTTGGTTATTACTGCATTGTCGGAACTAGAAGCACAAGCATTTCGCTACACTCGCATTAACATCTGCTAACCATGTGTATGTGACAAATAACATTTGATTTGATTTGATTTATTGCGTAATTATATTACGCTTGATTTGCCTTGAATAAGTTCCTTCATTTCTTTTTGTTTTTCCTAAAACTTATTCTTTGCCTCTATGTTACAGCTTTTATTGCTTTGTATCTGTACTGTTATTTCCTCTTTTTCCTTTTTTAAGATGATCTCTTTTGACCTATCTTGTTCTTACTTTAAAGATGAGTATTGAATTGCATGGCCTCTAAAGGCACATTTAAAAGTGTCACATACAAAAAGGGGATCTGCTGTACCTATGTTATGTAGGACAAAGTCCGTTCTAAATTATTCTGTCTTGGTTAAAAACAATTTGTCATCCATTAGGCTTTAATTACATTTCCAATATCCTCACACATGTGGAAATTATGTAAGAGTAATGTGTATACCAATTATTTGATGGTCTGACTGCATTCTGTCCCATATCAACATTCTTTTAACTTTCGGTGCCAGTGAAAATGACATAAGAAAGTATTCAAGACGACCAGCATGATTGAACCTCTGCCATGTACAGTACCAGTCAAAAGTTTGGACACACCTACTCATTTAAAGGTTTTTCTTTATTTGACTATTTTCTACATTGTAGAATAATAGTGAAGACATCAAAACTATGAAATAACACATATGGAATCATGTAGTAACCAGAAAAGTGTTAAACAAATCTAAATATATTTTATATTTGAGATTCTTCAAACTAGCCACCCTTTGCCTTGATGACAGCATTGCATACTCTTGGCATTGTCTTAACCAGCTTCATGAGGTAGTCACCTGGCATGCATTTAAATTAACAGGTGTGCCTTGTTTAAAGTTCATTTGTCAAATGTATTTCCTTAATATTTGATCCAATCCGTTGTGTTGTGACAAGATAGGGGTGGTATACAGAAGATAGCCCTATTTGGTAAAATACCAAGTCCATATTATGGCAAGAACAGATCAAATAAGCAAAGAGAAACAACAGTCCATCATTACTTTAAGACATGAAGGTCAGTCAATGCGGAACATTTCAAGAATTTTGAACGTTTTTTAAGTGCAGTCGCAAAAAACATCAAGCGCTATGACACAAAACCCTTGAATGAGTTGGTGTGTCCAAACCTTTGACTACTAATGTATATCTCACTAGGTCAGGACTTTTAAGCCTCCATGTTGTATATCCACTAGTTCTAATATAGCCATAATATTCGTAATTTGCTAAAGTGCATGAGGGTGATAGTTTGTAGTTTGATTTCCTCTACTGTCCATTGAGGTACTTAAAACATACCATAATAATTGAGTCATGTATTGCCTGTAAGATTGATACATTATTATATATATTTTTAAATATAATTATTTGGACAATATAGATTAATAAGCCAAATCTGTTTATGGTCCAATAGCATATTTAAAAGGATCCACTTTCCTTGCGGATCTGTATGAACAGTTTGCACATTTGGATCATTAATATCGTTACTCCTTTTGAGTTTCTTTGCCCATGGGAGAAATATATTTTGCCCTTCTAGTTCTTTTACCATACAATTTTGTCTAAAGGTGTAGAATGAGTTTTCTGTAAACGATAGATATTATATTCCTTCTCTTTTAGCAATGAAAAGACTGATCGTCCTTTCTAATTATCTTATGTAAGCCATTACAATTATAACTTGCTATACTTATTTCACCACTTACCATAATGAGATACAATTTTTGATTATACAGTACTTACCATAATATATGTTTGTAAACTTAGCATTAAGGAGTACCATGATAATTGAGTGTCCGTATAGCTGTACCATGATATTTGCACTGTTAAGAATACTGTAGTTGCGACTAAATTCAACCTCTAATTGTCCTCCAATATTCCACCCGCTAAAACTTCCCCCCATCCCGACTATATACAGGGGTCAATGTGTGGGGGCACCAGTTAGTTGGGGTAATTGAGGTATTATGTACAGTTATTAAAGTGACTGTGCATAGATAATAACAGAGAGTAGGATCAGCGTAGAAGAATGGGTGGGTGGGGGGGGACAATGCAAATAGTCTGGGTAGCCATTTGATTAGAGGTTCAAGAGTCTTATGGCTTGGGGATAGAGGCTGTTTAGAAGCCTCTTGGACCTAGACTTGGTGCTTCAATACCGTTTGGCGTGACGTAGCAGAGAGAACAGTCTATGACTAGGGTGGCTGGAGTCTTTGACCATTTTTAGGGCCTTCCTCTGATACGGCCTGGTAAAGAGGTACTGGATGGCAGGAAGCTTGGCCCCAGTGATGTTCTGGGCTGGACGCACTACCCTCTGTAAGTGCCTTGCGGTCGGAAGCCGAGCAGTTGCCACACCAGGCAGTGATGTAACCAGTCATGCTCTCGATGGTGCAGCTGTAGACCCTTTTGAGGATCTGAGGACCCATGCCAAATCCTTTTAGTTTCCTGAGGGGGAATAGGTTTTGTTGTTCCCTCTTCACAGCTGTGTTGATGTGCTTGGACCATGTTAGTTTGTTGGTGATGTGGACACCAAGGAACCTGAAGCTCTCAACCTGCCCCGTCGATGAGAATGGGGGCGTGTTCGGTCCTCCTTTTCCTGTGTTCCACAATCATCTCCTTTGTCTTTATCACATTGAGGGAGAGGTTGTTGTCCTGGCACCACATGGCCAGGTCTCTGACTTCCTCCCTGTAGGCTGTCTCGTCGTTGTCGGTGATCAGGCCTACCATTGTTGTGTCATCAGCAAACTTAATGATGGTGTTGGATTTGTGCCTGGTGGTGCAGTCATGAGTGAACAGGGAGTACCGGAGGGGACTGAGCACGCACCTCTGAGGGGCCCCTGTGTTGAGGATCAGCGTGGCGGATGTGTTGTTACCTACACCTACCACCTGGGGGCGGCCCGTCAGGTAGTCCAGGATCCAGTTGCAGAGGGAGGTGTTTAGTTCCAGGATCCTTAGCTATTTGATGAGCTTTGAGGGCACTATGGTGTTGAACGCTGAGCTATAGTCAATGAATAGCATTCTCACATAGGCGTTCATTTTGTCCAGGTGTGAAAGGGCAGTGTGGAGTGAAAAAACAATTCCATCATCTGTGGATCTGTTGGTGCGGTATTCAAATTGGAGTGGGTCTAAGGTTTCTGGGATAATGGTGTTGTTGTGAGCCATGACCATCCTTTCAAAGCACTTAATGACTACAGATGTGAGTGCTACAGGTCGGTAGTCATTTAGGCAGGTTACCTTAGTGTTCTTGGGCACAGGGACTATGGTGGTCTGCTTGAAACATGTTGGTGTTACAGACTTGGACAGAGAGAGGCTGAAAATGTCAGTGAAGACACTTGCCAGTTGGTCAGTGCATGCTCGGAGTACACGTCCTGGTAATCCGTCTGGCCCCGTGGCCTTGTGAATGTTGACCTGTTTAAACATCTTACTCACATCAGCTGCGGAGAGCATGATCACACAGTTGTCCGGAATAGCTGGTGCTCTCATGTATGTTTCAGTATTATTTGCCTCGAAGCGAGCATAGAAGTAGTTTAGCTCATTTGGTAGTCTTGTGTCACTGGGCAGCTCTCGGCTGTGCTTCCCTTTGTAGTCTGTAATGGTTTGCAAGCCCTGCCACATCCGACAAGTGTCGGGGCCGGTGTAGTACGATTCGATCTTATTCCTGTATTGACACTTTGCCTGTTTGATGGTTCATTGGAGGGCATAGCAGGATATCTTATAAGCTTTCGGGTTAGAGTCCCGCTCCTTGAAAGCGGCAGCTCTAGCCTGTAGTTCAGTGCGGATGTTGCCTGTAATCCATGGCTTCTGGTTGGGGTATGTACGTACAGTCACTGTGGGGACGACGTCATCGATGCACTTATTGATGAAGCCAATGACTGATGTGGTGTACTCCTCAATGCCATAATAAGAATCCCGGAACATATTCCAGTCTGCGCTAACAAAACTGTGCTGTAGCTTAGCATCTGCTTCACCTGACCACTTTTTCTATAGACCGAGTCACTGGTGCTTCCTGCTTTAATTTTTTGCTTGTAAGCAGGAATCAGGAGGATAGAATTATGGTCAGATTTGACAAATGGAGGGCAAAGGAGAGCTTTGTACTCATTTCTGTGTGTGGAATGAAGGTGGTCTAGAGTTTTTTTTCACTCTGGTTGCACATTTAACGTGCTGATCGAAATGTGGCAAAACGGATTTAAAACTTCTTAGGGCTGAGATCCCGCTAACGGGATCGATATGACAATAGCCAGTGAAAGTGCAGGGTGCCAAATTCATAACAACAGAAATCTCATAATTACAATTCCCCAGACATACAAGTATTTCACACCATTTTAAAGATACACTTCTTGTTAATCCCACCACTGTGTCCGATTTCAAATAGGCATTACGGCGAAAGCACCACAAACGATTATGTTAAGTCACCACCAAGTCACAGAAAAACACAGCCATTTTTCCAGCCAAAGAGAGGAGTCACAAAAATCAGAAATAGAGAGAGAATTAATCACTAACCTTTGATGATCTTCATCAGATGACACTCATAGGACTTCATGTAACGCAATGCATGTATGTTTTGTTCGATAAAGTTCATATTTATATAAAAAAATCTCTGTGTACATTGGCGCGTTATGTTCACTAGTTCCAAAAACATCCGGTGATTTTGCAGAGAGCCACATCAATTTACAGAAATACTCATTATAAATGTTGATGAAAATACAAGTGTTATACATGGAACTTTAGATACACTTCTCCTTAATACAACCGCTGTGTCAGATTTCAAAAAAGATTTCTGAATACGGCGCTCAGAGACCAAACAAGCCAAAAAGATATCCGCCATATTGTGCAGTCAACAGAAGTCAGAAATAACATTATAAATATTCACTTACCTTTGATGTTTGTTTTGTTTTGTTCGATAATGTCCATCATTTATGTCGAAATTCCTCCTTGTTGTTTAGCGCGTTCAGCCCAGTAATCCAACTTCATAACGCACGAGCAGACGAAAAGTCCAAAAGTTCCGTTACAGTCCGTAGAAACATGTCAAACAATGTATATGTCACGCCCTGACCTTAGTATTCTTTGTTTTCTTTATTATTTTGGTTAGGTCAGGGTGTGACATGGGTGATATGTGTCTTTTTGCCTTAATCTAGGGTGTTTGTACTGTCTAGGGGTTTTGTAGATTTATGGGGTTGTGTTCTTCGTGTTCTCCATTAATAAAGAAGAATGTATTCTAACCGCGCTGCGCTTTGGTCTACTCCATACGACTATCGTGACAGTATAGAATCAATCATTAGGATGTTTTTAACATAAATCTTTAATAATGTTGCAACCGGAGAAGTCCTTTGTCTGTAGAAATGCAATGGAACACGAGCAAACTCTCCGTGAACGAGCGTCACGAGCTCAAGGCATTCTGGCAGAGCCCTGACTCATTCCCCTCTCATTCGCCCCCACTTCACAGTAGAATCATCAAACAAGGTTCTAAAGACTGTTGACATCTGGTGGAAGCCTTAGGAAGTGCAACATGACCAATATCCCACTGTATCTTCAATAGGGAATGAATTGAAAATCGACCAACCTCAGGTTTCCCACTTCCTGGTTGGATTTTTTCTCCGGTTTTTGCCTTGCCCTATGAGTTCTGTTATACTCACAGACATCATTCAAACTGTTTTTAGAATCTTCAGAGTGTTTTCTATCCAAATATACAAATAATATGCATATATTAGCAACTGGGACTGAGTAGCAGGCAGTTTACTCTGGGCACCTTATTCATCCAAGCTACTCAATACTCCCCCCAGCCATAAGAAGTTAAGCTTCCCTGCATTAAAGTCCCCGGCCACTAGGAGCGCCACCTCTGGATAAGCGTTTTTCTGTTTGCTTATGGCAGAATACAGCTCATTGAGTGCGGTCATAGTGCCAACATCAGTCTGTGGTGGTATGTAGACAGCTACGACAAATACAGATGAAAACTCTCTAGGTAGATAGTGTGGTCTACCGCTTATCATGAGATACTCTACCTCAGGCGAGCAAAACCTCGAGACTTCCATAGATATTGTGCACCAGCTTTTGTTTACATATACGCACAGTCCACCACCCCTTGTCTTACTAGACGCCGCTGTTCTATCCTGCCGATACAGCGTACGTCTCACCAGCCAGCTGTATGTTGATAATGTCGTAATTCACCCACGACTCAGTGAAGCATAAGATATTACAGTTTTTAATGTCCCATTGGTAGTTTATTCTTCCTCATAGGTCATCGATTTTATTTTCCAATGATTGCACGTTAGCTAGAAGAACGGAAGACAGGAGGGTTTATTCGATCGCCTACGAATTCTCAGATGGCAGCCCGACCTCCGTCCTCTTTTTCTCCATCGTTTCTTCACACAAATGACAGGTATTTGGGCCAGTATGTCGTTCACGTCGGTCCTGAATGTCCTGAAGGTTTTTTCGGTCATAAGAGACGATAGCAGTAACATTATGTACAAAATAAGTTACAAACAGCGCAAAACCATGAACATAAAAACACAATCGGTTAGGAGCACGTAAAACGTCAGCCATGTTCTCCAGCGCCACTTTTGTGTTCCAGTTACTTGTATTTCAGGATTTATTATTTAATGCATTTTCCTATCTTTTATCTATTTAAAAATACTATACATAAAAAATGAACACAAAGTATTTTTACAACATTCCCTAACTTGAATAGTATAGTGTATTTATAATTTATTTAGTAATTGCTTTATTTTATTATTTCTGTTTATTTTTTTTACGACAATCATTAACAGTGTTGGATGTTCCATTTTATTTAGAATAACCATGGAGTGGTCTTTGTGTCTCTGAATAGTTGGTTATCAATGTATAGCTTGTCGACTACAAGAGCTACACGTCTCCCTTAAGTCTATTGTCTTTGGAGAGTGGATACAGTACTCTGCGTCGTTCTGTGATTTCCTTTGGGAACTGATTGTTCATGCCTATTTAAAGCCTACAAGTCTTTTTCCCAGGGTTTTAACAATTATTTCATCTTTTAAGGATGCACATTTGGCAACAATTGGGCGCTCGTATCCCTGTCCTCTCTGTCTAAAACGATGTACCAGTTTGAGTTTAATTTGGTCGACAGGGCTGTCTGGGATCTGTAGCTGTTGAACCATAAATTATTTCACTAGAATCTATGGATCTTCACCTTCATTTTCTTTAATTTTGGTGAGCACCAGATTTCCGCATATTGATGTAGTCTGTATATCAAGTAAGGTTTATCTTAACAACGTTCTCTCTCTTTTAAATTCATTAACATCAGCTTTCATTATATTGACTGTACCCTGAAGCTTTTTTGTTTCTTTTTCCAGTGTCGTGGCTTTCTCATCACTTATTTCAAGGCTCATTTTAAGGCTTGCCTTCATCTCATGTATATCTTTACACACTAACCTGCCTAAATGACTCACATCGGTGTGAGAATCCTGTTCATTGACTTCAGCTCTGCGTTCAACACCATAGTGCCCACAAAGCTCATCACTAAGCTAAGGATCCAGGGACTAAACACCTCCCTCTGCAACAGGATCCTGGACTTCCTGATTGGCCGAAACCCAGGTGGTAAGGGTAGGCAACATTACATCTGCCATGCTGATCCACAACACTGGAGCCCCTCAGGGGTGCATGCTTAGTCCCCTCCTGTACTCCCTGTTCACACACGACTGTGTGGACAAGCACGACTCTAACACCATCATTAAGTTTGCTGACAACACAACAGTGGTAGGCCTGATCACCGATAACAATGAGACAGCCTATAGGGAGGAAGTCAGAGACCTGGCAGTGGTGCCAGGACAACAACCTCTCCCTCAATGCGAGCAAGACAAAGGAGCTGATCGTGGACTACAGGAAAAGGAGGGCCGACGGGGCTGTAGTGGAGTGGGTCAAGAGTTTCAAGTTCCTTGGTGTCCACATCATCAGCAAACTATCATGGTCCAAACAAGACAGTCGTAAAGAGGGCACAACAACACTCCTCAGGAGACTGAAAAGATTTGGCATGGGTCCCCAGATCCTTGAACGGTTATACAGCTACACCATCGTGCACCATCCTGATCGGTTGCATCACAACCTGGTATGGCAACTGCTCGACATCCGACCTGAAGGTGCTACAGAGGGTAGTGTGTCTGGAGCTGTACATCACTGGGCCGTACGCACTAAACTTCCTGCCATTCAGGGCCTATATACCAGGCGGTGTCAGAGGAAGGCCCAAAAAATTGCCAAAGACTCCAGTCACCCAAGTCATAGACTGTTCTCTCTGCTACCACACGGCAAGCAGTACTGGAGCGCCAAGTCTAGATCCAAAAGTCACCTTAACAGCTGCTACCCCCAAGCCATAAGACTGCTGAATTCATCAAATGGCCACCCGGACGATTTATATTGACACCCCACCCCTTTGTTTTCAAACTGCTGCTACTTGCTGTTTATTATCTATGCATAATCACTTTACCCCTACCTACATGTACAAATTACCTTGACTAACAAGTACCCTCTGTATATAGCCTCATTATTGTTATTTTATTGTGTTACTTTTAAATAATTTTTTTACTTTAGTTTATTTAGTAAATATTTTCAATTTCTTGAACTGCATTGTTGGTTAATGGCTTGTAAGTAAGCATTTCACGATAAGGTGACAAATTTATTTTTTATTTGATTTGAACTTAAGCATGCTTAATTTATAATTTTAGATTGCAGCAGTTCGGTTTCCATGCTTACTGTACAGGGTGGTGAAAATAGATAATTTGTGTCAGTCAAAGAGGCTCATACTTTTTTTATTTTTATTGACTTTGGTTCTCCATTCTTTCAGTGTTTAATCTCAGCCATGTTTTTGTTTTGACTGCATTGTTAGTGTTTGTCTATAAAATTCTCTAGCCTGACTTGTTGTTTTGAGGTATTATCCAGTTTGAATGTTGTTGCCCACGAGTGAGCAGGTCAGCGTAATAGTACTATTATTTGGTCAGTCACAAGGCATTCGACACTGCCATCTTTTGTTCTTCTTCTTATTACTACACACAGCCACTCTCTCTTTACTGATAGCTGGAGCTGCAATTTCCCCCTCTTCCATGGCTACAAATGCATTTGGAGACTGTTTTTAATTTACAATGATTACATCAAGATAGCTAACAAATAGGAAGTTAGCTAGCTGATGACATTTAATTCCCTTAGCTAAACAGTGTGTAAAATTAGCTAGCTTAGCTAGCAGCTCAGTTAAAGCCGATTCATGCTTGATCTAAAAAAAAAATGCAGCCCAGAGGCTCTGTACAGAGGGTGTGGAACAATTGTGGAGCCTTCAGAGGCTTGTGGAGGTCAAATCAAGCTCCGTAACGCATCTCCATGCACCACTCAAATTTTGTAACAATGCGGAGAGTGTCTCACACGAGCGATGACTGCTCACCTCCAAGACTTGGAAGAGCACTTTGGGACCTGCTTCCCAATCCGTTTGACTGTAATCCTGGATTAGTTGACATGCCGGTAAGTGAAATCAATCAGATGATTGAGCTGTCATGTGACTGAATGTTGCAGACAACACATTCAGGGGTCACTACAGAGCAGTTTTGGTTCCTGACTCAAAAGGAATACCCTGCCATCTCCCTCCAAGCATTAATGCCGCATTCAGAACGACTGGGAACTCGGAACTAGAAACTCGGAAATCTCTGACTTACGACTTCAGTGCGTTCAAGACAGCTGGGAACTGGAAAAGAAACAAGCTCCGACTGGGAAAAATATTTTTGAAAGGTCATCCAACTCAGAATTCCAACTCGGGAACTCGGGCCTCTTTCTAGATCTCCGACTTTCCGACATCAAAATCACTGGTGTTATGATTAGACCTCGTATGTTTCTGAGTTCCCAGTTGTCTTGAAAGTACCATAAAACTCATAGTAGGCTACCCTTCATAGTAGGCTACCCTTTGCCAGCTCATATCTGTGTGAAGCTGGATTCAGTGCTCTCGTCTGCATTAAAACCAAACATCAATCCAGGTTGGATGTGACAGCAGAGATGAGGTGTGCACTGTCGACCACGCCCTCTGACTTTGAGAAGCTCCAACGTGACATGCATCAAGCACACCCATCTCATTAGTGGTGGTGAGATAAGAGACATTTGCAATTGACTGTCATAGCCCCACATTAAAAGTATGTGATGTTTGACTTTACCAGTGTAATCCACTTTCAATTTCAATAAATGTAAATTGCAGACTGTCGGCCACACTAGCACTTGAAACTAGCATAGGTTACAACTACCCGGACGGAAAACAGTGATACACATAACACACAGCACGCCTTCTACAGGCGTGTGGGGAGGGCTGGGAGCCAGCGGACCATTCAAACCTTTTTTGCAATACAAAATTCTCCATACCTCCAAGGGAGGCGTGACACTGACGTGATTTTGGAGGTATAGCTTCACACATAGATATAGACTATATTTATTATTGTTATGTTTTTGTGTAGATCATTGGGTTTACATTGTAGATCTGAGCAGCTTTTAAAGCTATGGATCTTCAGACCTATTTATACCATTGGAATTAAATACTACTGTATATACGCAATATATAGTATATACACAATATACTGTATGTACACAGTATATACACACTATATTTAGCTGATTTATCCAAAGATCCAAAACTCTGGTCCCAAACCTTGAGGCATTTAATGGATATTTAAGGGACTATTTAAGGGTGCTTTGTGTCTAGACAGACCATCTGCATGCCATATTGTATTATATCAACATACAGTTTTTAAAATAACTATTCAAGAGGAATAAGGGAGAAACATAATTTGGATATTTAGTAAAATATACTAATGAATAGAACTTCCAAGAGCAACACTAAGATGTCATTTTTCCGGAAAATCTGTTAGCTTAATACATTTCCTACAGTCCTATTTGATTATACTACATTTAGATATTAATGCTGTTTCAGTTAGATACGTTGGTGAACTTGCTGCATTTGCCATTGGCCTTCCATTTGAGAATGACTATAGACTACTGAATGAGCAATGTCGCTGGGGGATATTTTTGGTTCCCACAACACCATGGTGGAGCATGCCTGTGTCAGACAGTTAAAACCTAAGGAATCTGTGATGCTGTGAGCAGGCCTTTGATGTTTTTGCAAGCCCCAGTGTTGGGAATCCCAAGTTGAAGCAGAAAAGTGGAGATTTGTTGGAATGCTTTACTGCACACCATTTATAACTGTTTATAATATCCTTCTGTGTCTGCATATTTTCTCTGTGCACATTACTCATCAGAATAAAAACAAGAACTATGAAAACCTCGACCAACTGTCCTATGACAACAAGCGAGGACCCAAGGTATACTTGCATGGTCAATGCACGCCGCCCACCAATTCTCTGAACGTAGCCACTAGAAACTAGAAAGTCAAACAGTCAACAACCGATTCCAGAGATATCCTTATCCTGGTAGCACGTATTTTTACATTTTCTTTTATGATTTCAGTCGAGAATGGGTTTTTAGTATATTTTCAGCAAAATGAAATGCCCCCTCCAACCTTTTTTATTTTTGTGTAAAGGGTTGCATGTGTTCAAATCAAGGAGATTGCAAGTCTATTACATTGACAAAGTTTGTGGAGATCTGGACGTGTGGGACAGGCACAATCCAGATGGCACCTCCTACCTTTCTGCAGCATTTCCTTCTTCTTTTGTTCTTTGGGAAAGAAACCACCACCACCCTCCTCCCTTCCTCCACCACTTTGATTTGCGGTTGCATCAATCTTCTTCTCCCTCTCTACTTCTAACTTGCACGTTCCTCTTTGGAGTCTTGATAACCCTCAGTTTGCATGCACAAATGCAGAACAATTTTTCCTACCAGCTTCGATTTTTTTCAGTTAAACAGATTATCTTGGAACCTTTTTTTCCATTTCTTCCACCCCCCGCCCCCCCCAAAAAGGAAAAAGAGGAGCTGAAGACAGCATGGTTCAGGGCTGAGTCCTTCTCCTCCTTGCTAATTTTGTCCCCTAACTGCAGGCAGAGAAAGTTCTCCTGTTCAGCCAAGACACCAACCTGACATCCATGCTGCTGGAGGCCAAGGACCTGGAGGCTCGCGTCATCATCCTCTCTGCCAGGTCAGCTCCCATCTACATCCCTCACTGCACTATACCTCCAAACCTCATATACCACACAGACACATGTCTTTATTATGAGGCCAGCAGGACTCGATGACATCATTATACAGTAGTAGTATATAGTAATACAGGTTACATACATGCAGTATATATTATATCATATTAATATAATAATAATATATTAATAATGAAAACACAAATATACTGTGTCCCTATGTTATTGGTACCCTGGCCAGTAGTGGTCCTGTACATTTTGGATGAACTAACCATTTATTGCACCGAGCAAAATAAACATTGACATGTATTGTACTCTTGGTGTAGTCACTGGAGATTGACTGGAGCTGCCATTGTGGTAATGATGTGTATCTGACTGTAGCGAGGACGAAGCGGCGTCGGTCTACAAAGCTGCCCGCCAGCTCAACATGACGGGCTCTGGCTACGTGTGGCTGGTTGGAGAGAGGGAGATGTCTGGTAAAGCTTTGAGTGAAGCACCAGATGGTATGTCCTGCTCCTATACCCTATGCCTCTCTCACAGACTGTGTGACAGATCGGTCATGCTGGTCACATTGCTTTATTATTCAAATGTTTTATCCTCATCGGCTAATCAGTGTGGTGTGTAATACATTGAATGTTTGAACGTTTAAACATTTGTTTGTTTAAAGGTTTAAAACAAGTTATTTCTCATTGTACTGTGCTTTAAATGTCTAACATCTTTTGTTTGTTCCATTTTTAGTTTGTGTGTTTTTTTCAGTAGACAACAAATGAAATAGAGGTGTTGGTAATCTACATTGCTTTGAATTCACGTTAATATGAGTGTCTGGCTCTCATGGGCTAATTTAGAAAAAGTGTGTTGCTACCCCCACATTGAAGTGTAACAGAAAGCCGATGGTAAGCTACAACTGCATTTTGTTTTTGCCTGGCTACATGTATGACACGTCTGTACATAACCTTCACTTCAACATGCTCACTTTGCCCTAACCCATGTTCTGTACAGTATCATCCCCAACCTAACTCCTATCCTTAATAGGTACTTGTTGTTTCTATATAAGCAAGTTTAATGTTCATGGCCTAATCTCGGGTCGAGTGCTTCTCTAAAACTGTGATTTTGTTGACTGGTCAGGCTTGCTCGGCCTTCAGCTCATCAACGGCAAGAACGAGTCGGCGCATATCAACGATGCCGTGGCTGTGGTGGCACAGTCCATCCAGGAGCTCTTTGAGAAGGAGAACATCACAGAACCGCCTCGCGGCTGTGTAGGCAACACAAACATCTGGAGGACTGGACCGCTCTTCAAACGGTAAGGCCACAAGTAAGAGTGAGAATAACTAAACAAACACTTTTTTTGTTGTTTTTGTTTATTTGCACACAGTCAGAAGTAGGTCTGAGTCAGCTTGAAATAACCAGAATATAACCAGAACGGTCCTGTATGGTCCTCAGTATAAGACAAGGGCCAAAACATAAAACTGAACATGCTGGCCCAGGCACCTGAGGTTGCTGGGAGACAGGGCAGGGAGGGCAGTCTGGAAACATGACCTCCTTTCTGAGCAGTTCTAATTGGAAGTGGACCAAGTCAGACCCCTGAAAATCATCCCTGTCTCATTGTGCATTCTCTGAGAAATTAAGCTTAGTTTCCATTGGCATTTAGGCCCATGCAGGTCAAATTCAAGTCGGGTTGGGCTAGCCTTGGTGGGTACATCTTGAATTGCATTTCCTTTGCCTCCAAAATGTAGTGTCTGGCTTTTGGCAAGACTACATAGACAGAACTCAGAATTAAGGGGATAGAGGATTCTACATCAGAGGACTTAGGGTGCGTTTGTAAATTCACTTTGGCTATCTACTCCGATTCCAGAGCACTCTTGCCTGAGTGTGCCAGAGAGCAGAATAACTGATGCATTTACAAATGCTCAACACCCGTTGAATATGGCCGGTGTCAGTAAATGTTGTTTCCAGCCACACAGTTACAGTCACCAACGCTCTGGATAACATGAAATCAGCCTAACTAGCTCTGCTAGGGCGAGTAAAATGGTCAGAGTGAGGTGTTCTCTCATTTGTGTCTGGAAGTAGCTAGCAAGATAGCTAACCTTAACCAGTTAGCTTGGGTGCTTAACTGCTGTTGTGTTGTCAGAATGCTCGCATCAACCCTAATCCTCGGCCAGAGGGTTAAGTGTGCGCTCTGAACGCTCCGAGAGCGAAATGCTATGAATTTATGTATGGACAATCTGACAACATTCTGAATTTACAAATGCACAGAACGCACTTTGAGCGCACTCTGGCACTCCAGATTGAATTTACGAACACACACTTAATTCGAAATGCGTTGCATTATAGTTCCAAAAAGATCCCCCACCCCCACCCTCCATCCTCATTGTTTTCAATCTCCCATCTCACCCCCTCTCATCAACCAAGCCCATCATGTCATATTGGGATGATTTGTCTGATGATGCCATCCCTCCGATCTCCCCGTTGGACTCTAGAGTGCTGATGTCATCCAAGTACCCAGATGGCCTGACAGGACGCATAGAGTTTAATGACGATGGTGACAGGCGGTTTGCTACCTACAGCATCCTCAACTACCAAAAGACCAGGCTGGTGCAAGTGGGCATTTTCAACGGCACCCAAGTACGGGGGGTTTTATTAAATGTTTTATGTTACCAGTTGTACACAATACAGTATTTTTTAAATTAAGTGTTAAATTAAGTAATTATGCCTTGGTGCTATCATTTTGTGCTTGTGTTATTATCAAATGTATAAAACCAAGTTGTATGGGGAACATTAATATTTGGGGTGGTTTGTACATAGAGGTGAAATAACTAGCCCAATTAAATTAGCCATATGCCATATGGCGTACTGTCTGAATTACTTTTCCCCATACTAGCCATTCTATTTCTTTGGTTTTGTAGGTGGTGATGAATCCGCAGAGGAAGATCATTTGGCCAGGAGGAGAGACGGAGAAGCCAAGAGGATACCAGATGTCTACCAGACTAAAGGTAGCTACTACATCCAGCACATGGCCGTAGCCAGGATCTGAGTTTTAGTGAGGTCTGGAGGGGAAGTGGGCTTTATCCCCCCCCCCCCCCCCATCCAAGACATTTTTGGAAAGTTCAATTTAATTTAACTCTAAAATGCTATTTGGAGAACAGCAAAAACGAGCAAAAATTAACCCTGCCATTATCACATTGGTTGCTGAAGCTTCATTCACCTCTACACCTCTACACATTCTACAAACACATAGCCTATTAGCTATACAATTTGCTTCTACACATTAACTCAGCACCGGGATTATCAGTAATCAAGGTAAGACCCAAGTGCAGACTGTGTGAAGTAACAATGTTTATTGTAACAACAGGGGCAGGCAAACAACAGGTCAAGGCAGGCAGGGGTCGATAATCCAGAGTAGAGGCCAAGGAACCTGACGGCAGGCAGGTTAAGAGTCAGGACAGGCAAGGGTCAAAACCAGGATGATGAGAAAACGAGAGACTGGGGAAAAGCAGGAGCAGAGACAAACCGCTGCTTGACTTGAACAGAACAGGTATAAATACACAAGGGAAGATGGGCGACACCTGTAGAGGGGTAGAGACAGTCACGAGGACAGGTGAAACAGATCAGGATGTGACAGGGATTAAAAACTATAATTGAATATGTACAGAGGGATCTGTTAGCATAAAAAGTATTTTATTAGGGACAGATTTATATATACTGAGGGGGGGGGACTGGTCCAACTCAAGGTGTTATAAAAAAATGCACCCCTCTGCCCAACATTACAAATATTTTCACATGACCCTCCCCTTGTATTGTTAAATACATTCAACACCCTCCCTCTCATAAAATTGCCTCAAAACAATGTTTACAACCACAAACAATAAATATAGCAACCCTATGTTTATAAACGTTGATATCAACTTTTCCACTTGAGCATGCTTTTTGGGCCAAGAAGGTTGAGGGTTCGCTGACCACCACGGAGAGATCACTCTCCCTAACTGTTTCATTACACTATGATCAGAAGCAGCTGCAGGCAATGATTTTCGACATTTTGATGCCATAATTATAATTATATAAAATATATGCAACAAATTTTCCCACCAACAGGTTTCTGTGCCTGTGCACCACACAACCAATGAACAAAGCATATTTTGGTCACTTCAAAATGACGATTTGCCTGTTCAACACCATAATAATAGACTATGTCAATCTCGACAATAAAAAATAAAAAAACATCCCTCCCTACTAGGGCTGACCTAATTTTGGTCGACTGAGATTTCTTTAGTTGAGCAATGGCAAATGTATATGTTTTTCATGGTGCACAAGACATCCGCCTGATTCGCGCTTGTCTCAGTGGACTAATCTGTTGCTGAGGCCGCGGGGATGGGACAGTCCATCACTCTAAGACATGTGCTACTGAAATTGCATATGGTTATATTATGTAAGAAGAATGGTGCAACTAGGGTTGCAAAATTCCTGGAACTTTCAATAAACTCCCTGGTTTATCCAGCTCAAATCAAGTGCCGTGGAGCTCCCTCTTGAGTCATTTGGATTGATTGATTTCATCAGTTAAAAAAGACGTGTGTATATATATATATATCTATATATATACACAAATATTTTTTAAGTGACCGAGATTGCACAATAATGTCTTTTTTTTTTTTTTACATAAATACATATACAATTACATAGATACAGACACATTACAGAGATACAGACAAAAAATGCTCAACCTCCAGATGAGTATTAAGGGAGATTTTAAGTACAAATCTTGTCTGGTCTGTAGCTTATTCTTTAGATGTTTGGGGCTGCTGGCGAACCATGATGTGCAGGCATAATCAATGTGACACAGGACTAGTGCACTTGCCAGGCTCTTTTGGGTGTATATAGCTAGGTTTCCATCCAATTGGTGACCGAATTTCATGCAAATATTCTAAAATCTGCATAAAAACAACATGCACATTTCAGAGTTCCCTGTGGCGCCAGTGAACATGACAGTAAATATTTTAATTTACCGGACATTTGAGAAATTTACTGGACATTAATATGCATTCAGAACCGACCTGGCGCAGCCAACGAGGGATATTGGCCAAATTAGCCACATTTACGTGTCTTTAAAAACAGATTATAACAAATTATAAAAACACTATTCATTGGGTTACAATGTGTAGCACATGCAAAACTTCATAGCTTCATATTTTTTGTTTTGTTTTTAGGCTGCTTTCCTACAATAATTGTCCCCATCAAGGTTCAGCTGTCAGAGATTGTAGCTCTAAATTCATTAGGGTTTTGGATGCATAGGCCTATAGGCTTGCCCGCTGTATGATATTAATATAAAATATATTAGCATTTTGGCCTACTGATGGTTGTATATAGGTATAGCGATTGTGCCTACACTGGTATTATTGGTATGTTCGCTCTAGCCAACAGCTTGCAGATACAGCGCAGGTACAGCCTACTACATGATGAGATTATCATGGATAAAAGTACGAGATGATTTCTATTTGTCAAATGGCAGCCAAGCATCGGTCATCATTTCGCCAGAATAAAACCCTAGATATTTATTGAAAGGAGCATCAACATCATCCCTGTGCACTTAATAATAACTTATTTCATCTGTAGCCTAATAAACTGTCTGCTTTCTCATGATGTGACATTTTTTTATCTGACCCTGTTAATGTCAAGCCATTTTGAAGATGCTGGAATGTATGTTTGTGATTTTTTATTTTACCTTTATTTAACTAGGCAAGTCAGTTAAGAACAAATTCTTATTTTCAATGACGGCCTAGGAACAGTGGGTTAACTGCCTGTTCAGGGGCAGAACGACAGATTTGTACTTTGTCAGTTCAGGGGTTTGAACTTGCAACCTTCCGGTTACTAGTCCAACACTCTAACCACTAGGCTACCCTGCCGCCCCTGAACATGTACAGGCCTACAGGACACATTTGAAGTAGCCTACTCAGATGAAAAATGTGTGACTGGTTGTGTTTCTGGCACATATAAAGGGTAATACATTTTACAAGTTTAATTATAAATATTAAGGCCATATTGAAGCTTTAGCTTCTATGTGAACAAAGAATATCCGCTCGGATTGGAGAGGAGGCAGAGCGTGTGTTAAGCTCTTCTGAATAAATTGGCCTGCGGGAGCATATGTGGACACATTATTACACGATGACTTGGGAGAATGATGATCTGCAACTGACAGCGCATTCATAATCAGAAGTAAAAATACAGCCAGACTGACCTGCTACTGTACCTGATCCAAATCGAATGAAACATGTAAAATCACAATCTGCCATTATTCAACTGACATTTTTACTGTAACCTAGAGTAGAAGTTAGTACTCGCTTGAAAACAAGAATGAAATTATTCATTGCATTGTGGTGTTGTAGGCTAGTCTGCAATTTTATTGCCCCAAAAACAAAATCAATAGGGGAGCTTGTTGAGCTGTTTGTCATGTCTACTTTCATGCGCAATGATGCACCTTGCATCTCCGCTGCCTTTTAGGTAGTCCTATTTGTTCTTGTGGTTTCATATTGAAATTGTATGCAGCTTTGAATGCTTTTATGTTTGGTATGATTGCTCGTTAGCCTATACCAGGTCTGTCACTATGATAGAGGGCAGGATGGATCGTTAGACTGGTAGACTATACTGACCTGTGCTATAGTAAAAGTTAGCACACGGAAAAGCGTAGTGCATAAGGGGACTACCAAAACACCTTGATATAGGGGAGGTGCATGCAAGCAGATGAGGAAATGTGGCTAGTTATATAGTAAAACCTGCAACTAGATCATGTAAACCAGGCAAAATAATGCACTACCCTCCCATGTCCCAAATAAAAAAAACACACAACCCTGCCCAAAGCAAAAAAAAATTAGTTTGACAACCCTCCCCTATTTTGGAAAGCCCCTTAGCAAAATGTAAACAAATGAGTTTGCTTTACATAACTTTTTTTTGTGCCGTTTTAAAGCTAATTTCCTGCAATACTACACATTTTGCCATGACTTATGCCATGTTAATATTATATCTAAGTGACAGGGACTAACAAAATCAATGGGGGCCCCCTAAAGATCTGGACCCCTGGGCACATGCCCTGCATGCCTGGTTGGTAATGATTACTAATGGTTTAGATAGCTGGCAAGACTAACTAGACTAACTTGCCAATCTAAAACATTTTATGAGATGGGCTCATTGAGTGACTATCGGTGAGTGACATACTGTACATCAAGAGAAAAACCAAGTTTAGAAGTTGCACCTACTACTCTAACTCTCAACAGTAAGTAGAACAAACTGAGGTCTGGACCTTGGTGTGCTCATGTGCAGCTACCGCCCTGGTCTTGCATAACCGGGGGTGTATTCACTAGGAACCAAATGGCTAGAAACGGGGAGAGACCTACCTGAATTTGTCCAATTGTTTCTGTTGAAAACGTTTTCTGTGGCAATTTCTTTTGCTACGGTGTGCACTAATGCATACACCCAAGCACTTGTTCCTTGTATTGAATGTCTGTGTGCCAAAATGTGTTGGCGCCATACTTGCCCTTCTCTATTGTTCACAGATAGTAACCATTCATCAGGAGCCATTTGTCTATGTCCAACCCACAACAAGTGACGGAACTTGCCAAAAAGAGAAAACTGTTAATGGACTTAAAGATGTCCAAAAAGTTATATGCACTGGCCCCAATGGAACCATCCCAGGTAATAAGACAGCCACAGGATATACACAAGTACTAGTTCAGTATAGTGTCTGTCTGTATTGGCTGTATATGTTGATTTGCTCTCAATATCAGTTTTTTCAGCTGATTTTGTGTTTGTCGTTTGTCCCTTATAGGACAGCCTATAGTACCCCAATGCTGCTACGGCTTTTGCATTGACCTGTTGATTAAACTAGCGGATACCATGAACTTCACCTATGAGGTTCATCTGGTGGCTGATGGGAAGTTTGGTACACAGGAGCGGGTAAGTAAGATGATCATATGGTTCTGCAGCTTTAGAACCGAACCCCCTTGTGCTATGGAATTACCATCCTCAAGGTTCAAGGTAATGTTTATTAGCACACAGAGAAATGCAGTACTGGCTACATGTGTGGTATAGTGTGGACTACCACATATGAAATGCCAATCAATGTGTATTCTTGGGTGTTATTTTCCACCTTCACCACAGTTCATATTTAATTACTTTATTGGGACCAACAAATGACAGACTAGTCCATTCGATTTGATTGTATTTTGTCTGTATATTGTGTAGGCTGCGAAAGGACAATGTTTTTCTAGACAAAAATCACAATTTGAAAAACAATAACAACAGATAATCAATGGATATTTAAAAAATTGGCCAGTCGGGAAAATCTTTGCTAATAACTGCAATAATATAAGGGTACATGTACAGGTTAGTGCATAATGCTAAAGTGCAATTAAGTCCAACATCTTATGTAATTGTAGGATCGCATTTGTGATCAAACAGTTTTTGGCTGATCCAAGCATCAATCAGGTTTGGAAATGTCAACTAAGTATGTAGAGTACAGTGGATGCCCCTCTCTTTCTATATCAGGTGAACAACAGCAACAAGAAGGAGTGGAACGGCATGATGGGAGAACTCCTGGGTGGCCTGGCAGACATGATTGTGGCTCCGCTCACGATCAACAACGAACGCGCCCAGTACATCGAGTTCTCAAAACCCTTTAAGTACCAGGGGCTTACCATCCTCGTGAAAAAGGTATGCTCTCTGCTCTTACTCCCGATGCTCAGACAGGCACCCATTGAAGCTATTGTTTTCTTCCTACAACTATGACCCAGTATAGTACTACTCACAGTAGAATGAATGAGTCACTGGCTGTTGTTTGACTGTAGGAAATACCACGCAGTACTTTGGATTCGTTCATGCAGCCCTTTCAGAGCACCCTGTGGCTGCTGGTGGGTCTATCGGTCCATGTGGTGGCGGTGATGCTCTACCTATTAGACCGGTTCAGGTAAAACAACGACATGTCTGTGTACAGTAATAACCTGAGCACATTAATAATAATATATACCTTTTAGCAGCCACTTTTATCAAATGCTACTTACAGTAATGCATACATTTTCATATGGGTGGCCCCAGCGGGAATTAAACACATGATCCTAGCGTTGCAAGTGCCATACTTAACCAATTGAGCCACATAGGATCAGGAAATTCCCCATACCTTTCCTATGCCACAGGTTCCCCATGCATTTGTAATGAACAGCTGAAATAATTGTTTATGTCTGTGGCAAGTGAAACTTAACACAACCCAGGCACGTGAAATAAAGAACTGCACTGACATCCCACTGGGGACAGACGTCAGCTCAACGTCTCTGACGCTCGTCGGATGTGGCAGAGCTTGCAAACTATTACAGACTACAAAGGGAAGCATAGCTGAGAGCTACCCAGTGACATGAGCCTACCAGACAAGCTAAATAACTTCTATGCTCACTTCGAGGCAAGTAACACTGAAACATACATGAGAGCATCAGCTGTTCCGGCCGACAGTGTGATCACGCTCTCCGCAGCCGTGTGAGTAAGACCTTTAAACAGGTCAACATTCACAGACGGATAACAAGGACGTGTACTCCGAGCATGCGCGGACCAACTGGCAAGTGTCTTCACTAACATTTTCAACCTCTCCCTGTCTGAGTCTGTAATACCAACATGTTTCAAGCAGACCATCCTGTGCCAAAGAACACTAAGGTAACCTGCCTAAATGACTACCGACCCGTAGCACTCACGTCTGTAGCCATGAAATGCTTTGAAAGGCTGGTCATGGCTCACATCAACACCATTATCCCAGAAACTCTAGACCCACTGCAATTTGCATACCGCCCGAACAGATCCACAGATGATGCAATCTCGATTGCACTCCACACTGCCCTTTCCCACCTGGACAAAAGGAACACCTATGTGAGAATGCTATTAATTGACTACAGCTCAGCATTCAACACCATAGTGCCCTCAAAGCTCATCACTATGCTAAGGTCCCTGGGACTAAACACCTCCCTCTGCAACTGGATCCTGGACTTCCTGACGGGCCACACCACGTGGTAAGGGTAGGTAAGAACACATTCGCCACCCTGATCCTCAACACGGGGGCCCCTCAGGGGTGCGTGCTCAGTCCCCTCCTGTACTCCCTGTTCCCTCATGACTGCATGGCCAGGCACGACTCCAACACCATCATTAAATTTGCCGAGGACACAACAATGGTAGGCCTGATCATCAACAACGATGAGACAGCCTACAGGGAGGAGGTTAGAGACTTGACTGTGTGGTGCCAGGAAAACAACCTCTCCCTCAATGTGATCAAGACAAAGGATATCATTGTGGACAACAGGAAAATGAGGACCGAGCACGCCCCCATTCTCACTGACAGGGCATTAGTGGAGCAGGTTGAGAGCTTCAAGTTCCTTGGCGTCCACACCAACAAACTAACATGGTCCAAGCACATCAAGACAGTCGCGAAGAGGGTACAACAAAACCTATTCCCCCTCAGGAGATTGAAAAGATTTTGCAATGGTCCTCAGATCCTTAAAAGGTTTTACATCTGCACCATCGAAAGCATCCTGACAGGTTGCACCACTGCTTAGTATGGCAACTGCTCGGCCTCCGAGGGTAGTACATTCTTCCCAGTACATCACCGGGGCCAAGCTTCCTGCCATCCAGGACCTCTATATCAGGCGGTGTCAGAGGAAGGCACTAAAAATTGTCTAAGACTCCAGCCACCTTAGTCATAGGCTGTTCTCTCTGCTACCACACGGCAAGCAGTACCGGAGTGCCAAGTCTAGGTCCAAGAGGCTTCTAAACAGCTTCTACCCCCAAGCTATAAGACTCTTGAACATATATTCAAATAACTACCCAGACTATTTGCATTGCCCCCCACTCTACCTACATGTACATATTACCTCAATTACCTCGACAACGGTGCCCTTCTATTCAACCAGTTTGTATCCAGTGGGAAAGGTTGGAGGTTTGGTGTCTTGAAAGAGACTTGAGCTCACATGTGTCTTGTGTGCACCGCAGCCCATTTGGAAGGTTTAAAGTGAATAGCGAAGAAGAAGAAGAGGACGCCCTCACCTTATCCTCCGCCATGTGGTTCTCTTGGGGGGTCCTTTTGAACTCCGGGATAGGAGAAGGTAAATATCCACTGGCCTAAGTCTATGTATGTGTCTAAAATGGTACCCTAATCCCTAGATAGCACCAAGTGTATATAGGAATAGGTTTTCACTTCAGATGCAGACTACCTCGTGGAATTATATACTGTATAGAATATTGTAATTTATTAATAGAAACATACAGTATATAGTAATTCAATAGGATCTTTGTAGACTACCTATTCAAGTGGACATTGAAATTGGCTGCTGTTAACTGAGTGACTATGTTTGTGTTTGTGATTGTGTTTGTAGGAGCACCCCGGAGCTTTTCAGCAAGGATCTTAGGTATGGTGTGGGCTGGATTTGCCATGATCATTGTGGCATCCTACACAGCCAATCTGGCAGCCTTCCTAGTGTTGGACCGGCCTGAGGAGCGCATCACCGGCATCAATGACCCCAGGGTGAGCACACACACAAACTAACACGGAACCCAAACCGGCTGTGTGCGTGCGCTATCGTGCATACATTTATTTTGCCCCCCCCACACCAAACGAGATCACGACACGCAGGTTAAAAAGGCCCTTCTCCCCCAATTGCTCAGTTTGGCCGAGTGGCCAGCTCTCGGCCGAGTTGCCAAAGTCTTGGTGGTTCCAAACTTCTTCCATTAAAGAATGATGGAGGCCACTGTGTTCTTGGAGACCTTCAATGCTGGAGCAAAATGTTTTGGTACCTTTCCCAAGATCTGTGCTTAGACACAATCCTGTCTCGGAGCTCTACGGACAATTCCTTCGACCTCCTGGCTTGGTTTTTGTCAACGGTGGGACCTTATACAGACAGGTGTGTGCCAAATCATGTCCAATCAATTGAATTTACCAGAGGTGGACTCCAATCAAGTTGTAGAAAAAAGGATGATCAATGGAAACAGGATGCATCTGAGTCTCATAGCAAAGGGTCGGAAAATACCTATGTAAATCAGGTATTTCTGTTTAAAAATAATAATAAATGAGCAAAAATAAATCTAAATCTGTTTTCACTTTGTCATTATGGGGTATTGTAATCGAAAAAGCCTTGGTTTCATGCATGTCAACATCAGAAGCCTCCTCCCTAAGTTTGTTTTACTCACTGCTTTAGCACACTCTGCTAACCCTGATGTCCTTGCTATGTCTGAATCCTGGCTCAGGAAGGCCACCAAAAATTCAGAGATTTCCATACCCAACTATAACATCTTCCGTCAAGATAGAACTGCCAAAGGGGGAGGAGTTGCAGTTTACTGCAGAGATAGCCTGCAAAGTAATGTCATACTTTCCAGGTCCATACCCAAACAGTTCGAACTACTAATTTTGAAAATTACTCTCTCCAGAAATAAGTCTCTCACGGTTGCCGCCTGCTACCGACCCCCCTCAGCTCCCAGCTGTGCCCTGGACACCATTTGTGAATTGATCGCCCCCCATCTAGCTTCAGAGTTTGTTCTGTTAGGTGACCTAAACTGGGATATGCTTAACACCCCGCCAGTCCTACAATCTAAGCTAGATGCCCTCAATCTCACACAAATCATCAAGGAACCCACCAGGTACAACCCTAACTCTGTAAACAAGGGCACCCTCATAGACGTCATCCTGACCAACTGGCCCTCCAAATACACCTCCGCTGTCTTCAACCAGGATCTCAGCGATCACTGCCTCATTGCCTGTATCCGCTACGGAGCCGCAGTCAAACGACCACCCCTCATCACTGTCAAACGCTCCCTAAAACACTTCTGTGAGCAGGCCTTTCTAATCGACCTGGCCCGGGTATCCTGGAAGGACATTGACCTCATCCCGTCAGTTGAGGATGCTTGGTCATTCTTTAAAAGTAACTTCCTCACCATTTTAGATAAGCATGCTCCGTTCAAAAAATGCAGAACTAAGAACAGATACAGCCCTTGGTTCACCCCAGACCTGACTGCCCTCGACCAGCACAAAAACATCCTGTGGCGGACTGCAATAGCATCGAATAGTCCCCGTGATATGCAACTGTTCAGGGAAGTCCGGAACCAATACACGCAGTCAGTCAGGAAAGCTAAGGCCAGCTTCTTCAGGCAGAAGTTTGCATCCTGTAGCTCCAACTCCAAAAAGTTCTGGGACACCGTGAAGTCCATGGAGAACAAGAGCACCTCCTCCCAGCTGCCCACTGCACTGAGGCTAGATAACACGGTCACCACTGATAAATCCATGATTATCGAAAACTTCAATAAGCATTTCTCAACGGCTGGCCATGCCTTCCGCCTGGCTACTTCAACCTCGGCCAACAGCTCCGCCCCCCCCGCAGCTCCTCGCCCAAGCCTCTCCAGGTTCTCCTTTAACCAAATCCAGATAGCAGATGTTCTGAAAGAGCTGCAAAACCTGGACCCGTACAAATCAGCTGGGCTTGACAATCTGGACCCTCTATTTCTGAAACTATCTGCCACCATTGTCGCAACCCCTATTACCAGCCTGTTCAACCTCTCTTTCATATCGTCTGAGATCCCCAAGGATTGGAAAGCTGCCGCAGTCATCCCCCTCTTCAAAGGGGGAGACACCCTGGACCCAAACTGTTACAGACCTATATCCATCCTGCCCTGCCTATCTAAGGTCTTCGAAAGCCAAGTCAACAAACAGGTCACTGACCATCTCGAATCCCACCGCACCTTCTCCGCTGTGCAATCTGGTTTCCGAGCCGGTCATGGGTGCACCTCAGCCACACTCAAGGTACTCAACGATATCATAACCGCCATCGATAAAAGACAGTACTGTGCAGCCGTCTTCATCGACCTTGCCAAGGCTTTCGACTCTGTCAATCACCATATTCTTATCGGCAGACTCAGGAGCCTCGGTTTTTCGGATGACTGCCTTGCCTGGTTCACCAATTACTTTGCAGACAGAGTTCAGTGCGTCAAATCGGAGGGCATGCTGTCTGGTCCTCTGGCAGTCTCTATGGGGGTGCCACAGGGTTCAATTCTCGGGCCGACTCTTTTCTCTGTGTATATCAATGATGTTGCTCTTGCTGCGGGCGATTCCCTGATCCACCTCTACGCAGACGACACCATTTTATATACTTTCGGCCCGTCTTTGAACACTGTGCTATCTAACCTCCAAACAAGCTTCAATGCCATACAACACTCCTTCCGTGGACTCCAACTGCTCTTAAACGCTAGTAAAACCAAATGCATGCTTTTCAACCGGTCGCTGCCTGCACCCGCATGCCCGACTAGCATCACCACCCTGGATGGTTCCGACCTAGAATATGTGGACGTCTATAAGTACCTAGGTGTCTGGCTAGACTGCAAACTCTCCTTCCAGACTCATATCAAACATCTCCAATCGAAAATCAAATCAAGAGTCGGCTTTCTATTCCGCAACAAAGCCTCCTTCACTCACGCCGCCAAGCTTACCCTAGTAAAACTGACTATCCTACCGATCCTCGACTTCGGCGATGTCATCTACAAAATGGCTTCCAACACTCTACTCAGCAAACTGGATGCAGTCTATCACAGTGCCATCCGTTTTGTCACTAAAGCACCTTATACCACCCACCACTGCGACTTGTATGCTCTAGTCGGCTGGCCCTCGCTACATATTCGTCGCCAGACCCACTGGCTCCAGGTCATCTACAAGTCCATGCTAGGTAAAGCTCCGCCTTATCTCAGCTCACTGGTCACGATGGCAACACCCATCCGTAGCACGCGCTCCAGCAGGTGTATCTCACTGATCATCCCTAAAGCCAACACTTCATTTGGCCGCCTTTCGTTCCAGTACTCTGCTGCCTGTGACTGGAACGAATTGCAAAAATCGCTGAAGTTGGAGACTTTTATCTCCCTCACCAACTTCAAACATCAAATATCTGAGCAGCTAACCGATCGCTGCAGCTGTACATAGTCTATTGGTAAATAGCCCACCCTTTTTCACCTACCTCATCCCCATACTGTTTTTATTTATTTACTTTTCTGCTCTTTTGCACACCAATATCTCTACCTGTACATGACCATCTGATCATTCATCACTCCAGTGTTAATCTGCAAAATTGTAATTATTTGCCTACCTCCTCATGCCTTTTGCACACATTGTATATAGACTCCCCCTTTGGTTTCTACTGTGTTATTGACTTGTTAATTGTTTACTCCATGTGTAACTCTTTGTTGTCTGCTCACACTGCTATGCTTTATCTTGGCCAGGTCGCAGTTGCAAATGAGAACTTGTTCTCAACTAGCCTACCGGGTTAAATAAAGGTGAAATAAAAAAATTAATAAAAAATTGTGTGTAGATTGTGGAGGATTACATTTTTTTTTTATTTTTAGAATAAGGCTGTAATGTAACAAAGTTTTGAAAAAGTCAAGGGGTCTGAATGCTTTCGAAAGGCACTGTAGACTCTGATTAGCTCTTCCTTGGGTCCAGCAACATTAAGGCAGTTATATACAATTAAAAACCGATTTCACAACACATTAAGTGTGTGCCCTCAGGCCACTGCTCTACTACCACATGTCAAACACAAAATCCAAACACAAAATCCATGTGTACGTGTGTGTATAGTGCGTATTTTATCATGTGTGTCTTCATAGTCCCCGCTGTTCCATAAGGTGTATTTTTATCTGTTTTTTTAAATCTGATTTTACTGCTTGCATTAGTTATTTGAAGTAGAATAGAGTTCCATGTACTCATGGCTCTATTTAGTACTGTGCGCCTCTCATAGTCTGTTCGGAACTTGGGGCCTGTGAAGAGACCTCTGGTGGCATGTTTTGTGGGGTATGCGTGGATATCTGAGCTGTGTGCTAGTAGTTCAAACAGACAGCTCTGTGCATTCAACATAGCACTCCACATACATTTAAGGGCCAGCTGAGCTGCCCTGTTCTGGGCCAATTGCAATTTTTTCCTTTGTTGCACCTGACCACACGACTGGGCAGTAGTCCAGGTGTGACAAAACTAGGGCCTGTAGGACCTGCTTTGTTGATAGCATTTCTTATGAAGGCAGAACAGCGCTTTATTATGGACAGACCTCTCCCCATCTTAGCTACTTTGCATCAATATTTATGCATTGTTCAGATATAATTACAACATACACTAAGTATACAAAACATTAAGAACCAGGCGCACCGGTTTGTGTCAAGAACTGCAACGCTGCTGGGTTTTTCACGCTCAACAGTATCCTGTGTGTATGGTCCACCACCCAAAGGACATCCAGCCAACTTGACACAATTATGGGACGCATTGGAGTCAACATGAGCCAGCATCCCTAGGAAGGTGTTCCTAATGTTTGGTAAACTCAGTATAAGTGTACCGTAATCAAATTAAATAAATTAAAGTACCATAATGTTTAGCAGGCATTCGTTTGCATCAAGCTTGTTGTGAGCATTTGGTCTGGATTGGTGTCATTGCATGCCACATCCTTGGCCTGAGGGAGGGTGGTCAGCTCATGAGGATGGCAATCATACATCTTCGTATTTTTTTCTCATTAATTTTACAGTATTGTATTGTACTCAGGGCCGTGAAATACCAAAATACCAAAACAAAAGGTTGCTTTAGAGACTGGAAGGGAAAAGGGGCATGTGCACAGGTAGAGCCCTATCTGTGCACTTGCCTGATTGATGGTTTGAAAAAAGTTGCATTAAAAGCATGAGCTCTGCTTAGTTTTTTTGCACAGTCTGGACACACTTGATCAGTCTCTCATTCACAATTTAACAAGCACTTGATAATGCCTCAAATTTCCCGGTAAATATATAATTCACAGTTGATAGGCTAATATTGTCACCCATCAGACTATTCTTGATTTAATCTTGTCTTTACATATACTAAATAATATACAGTATTTAATATACACCTACTCATTCCAGGATTTTTCTTTATTTGTACTATTTTCTACATTGTAGAATTATAGTGAATACATCAAAACTATGAATTACACATATGGAATCATATAGTGACCAAAAAAGTGTTAAACTAATCAAAAATATATTTTATATTTGAGATTCTTCAAAGTAGCCACCCTAGCCTTGATATCAGCTTTGCACACCCTTGGCATTCTCTCAACCAGCTTCACGAGGTAGTCACCTGGAATGAATTTCAATTAACAGGTGTGCATTGTTAAAAGTTAACTTGTGAAATGTCTTTCCTTAATGCGTTTGAGCCAATCAGTTGTGTTGTGACAAAATAGGGGTGGTATACAGAAGATAGCCCTTTTTGGTGAAAGACCAAGTCCATTTTATGGCAAGAACAGCTCAAATAAGCAAATAGAAACAACAGTCCATCATTATTTTAAGACATGACGGTCAGTCAATCCGGAACATTTTAAGAACTTTTAACGTTTCTTCATGTGCAGTCGCAAAAACCATCAAGCGCTATGATGAAACTGTCTCTCGTGAGGATTGCCATAGGAAAGGAAAAGCCAGAGTATTTGCATAAATCACTGGACGAAACAGGTGGATATTAAAGACAGGCTTCTATTTGAGCCAGGCATCTATTTCCTTAATGCATATTTAGCATATTTGCTCATTTGCATATTTAATTGTTGAATTCCAGCATTCACTTCCAGCATTTTTCTAAATTTGTTCATTTCCTGCACTAATGTGTAGTTTACACACTGTATCACATGTATTTTGTCTTAGTATTCCTTTATTTCAAGTAAAAAACTTCCTTAGCATAATCATTATTCTCATTCACCATTAGGGGGCGATCGGACCATTTATTGGGGTCTGTACTCCCGAAGTTGTTGACTGTTTTTGTGCTTGCCAGTTAGCTAGCAGTTGTCAGCTGTTAGTAGCCAATGGTTAGCAGTTTCTTTCTGCCGATAAAAAATGATTATTGTAACAAATCAAACAATAAACCTTGTAAACAACTCATGGTAATTCATGTAAACCTTGTAAACAATTTATTTAGACCGGTGTTTTTTTAAACAGGTTTATTTGCTGAAATGTGTGCCATTGTCCTGCTATTAAAAAGGGACAGGCGGCTATTTAAGATTCAGCGTTTGATTGAATTATTATGGTATTGTTGTAGTTCTTCTGTACGAGCCTCAGTTCGTAAAAGTGTGGCTCTAGCAGCGTTAGAGTTGTGGGTTTGACTCCCACTTGGATCACATATGAGAATATGTGGACTCACTGTTGTCACTTTGTATGAAAGCTTATGCTACATAAATGGTATACTGTATTTTACCGCATTACAGTACTGTATGCAATGCAATTTTAGCAGTGCGAACCCATGTGTACCCCCTGTTCTCTTTTATGCACTCCTTGACCCAGAATGCACCACGCTGCCTATTAAAAATGAAAGGTTAGCATTCCCATTGGAGTTAAGACTAATGCTAACAAGATGGCGGTCTTTCGCTAAATCGTCTCTCTTTCTTCTCCTTCATTTTAGTCTTCTTGGTAATAGGAACTCTTAGAGAGGGCCCAAATAGACCTTGGGTGAAAAGCTATTATTGAAAGTCGGCAGTATAGGGAGTGTAGAGTAGAGTAGTACTAGTACTTTATTGATCCCAACTTGGGAAATTGTTTAAATCACCACAAGCATCATCAGTGATTACAAAGACACACATATAAAAAATAGATGCACCTGATGCACCTAGGATCAATGAAAGATTGAGATGAATTTAAAATGATAAGAAATGCTGATGGCATTCTGGGGAAATAAGCAGATATTTTATGGGTGAAAGCTTATGTAAAGGACAGTCATGGAGGATGACTGACTGCTGTGGCTCTGTTTGTGTCTCTGTGTCTCAGCTGCGAAACCCATCAGACAAGTTCATCTACGCCACAGTGAAGCAGAGTTCGGTGGACATCTACTTCCGGCGCCAAGTGGAGTTGAGCACCATGTACCGCCACATGGAGAAGCACAACTACGAAAGCGCTGCTGAGGCCATCCAAGCTGTGCGCGACAAGTGAGCAACAGCTGGGGTAGCACCAGAGGATGGGGGTGGGGGTTTAATACACTGAAAATTCCAATGGGGGAGGCCATAATGCTGAATGTACAGTATGTATGCTATCCCAGGTGAGCAATAGTGCGAGGAAGACAATAATGACATGATGTGGTTGTCTACTGTGCATTTTCGTACACTCATTCAATCCATTCCTCCTCTTCCCTGTTGTCCGTGTCCCTCCCTCCCTCAGCAAACTGCACGCGTTCATCTGGGACTCTGCCGTCCTGGAGTTTGAGGCATCACAGAAGTGTGACTTGGTGACAACGGGAGAGCTGTTCTTCCGCTCCGGCTTCGGCATAGGCATGCGGAAGGACAGCCCTTGGAAGCAAAATGTTTCCCTGTCCATTCTTAGGTGAATATTGGCCAGCAACAAGATACTATTGAAGTAACATGCTACCATACAATATTATAATAAGGGTGGTTTCCTGGACGCAGATTAAGCCTGGTCCTAGACTAAAAAGCATGGTCAATGGAGAGTCTCCATTGAAATACTGTAACTTTTTAGTCCAGCACTAAGCCTAATGTGTGTCCAGGAAACCACCCCATAGTATACTCTATGTATTGTATCAGTATTTACTGTTTGAGACCTAACCTAAAGTATGATCTGGCTCTTCTCCCATAACAGCTCTCATGAGAATGGGTTCATGGAGGAACTAGATAAAACCTGGGTGAGATACCAGGAGTGTGACTCCAGGAGTAATGCCCCGGCCACCCTCACTTTTGAGAACATGGCAGGTATGTACGGTTCTCCAATTTAGTCCATAATGATACAGAAATGAGAGGAAATGCAAATAGTAAACCGGTGTGTAAGGAAGTAGCCCCCGCTTGTGTGAGCCAGAACGTTAGTCTATAGCAGGTGTGTAGGTATTCAAATTGGTGTGAAGGTATTTCTTAATCTGCAGAAGTTTATTATTGTCATTAGGTTCATTGTGCTCAAAATGGTTCTCCATGGAGGACGCAGGGGCCACTGGTGACTTGGGTTAATAGTATGGCCTGTGCACCGCAGTCAGTAAAGTAACAGGTTGGCATGTCCACATTGTCTCCTAACAGGTGTGTTCATGTTGGTTGCTGGGGGTATCGTTGCTGGAATCTTCCTCATCTTTATTGAGATTGCGTATAAGCGCCACAAAGATGCCCGCAGGAAGCAGATGCAGCTGGCCTTCGCTGCGGTCAACGTGTGGAGGAAGAACCTACAGGTATGATCTGCCCGTCTTCATACACAGGCCCCAACAGGGCAGCACATCAGACAACATCCTGTAGAGTAGGGTCTCAAACTCGCAACTCGCAACTCGCAAACCACATCTGGATCTAATGCGGCCAGTGGGGATCTTAGTAAATCCGGTCAGCGGTTGTAAAACTTTTTTTATAATAAACTTCACTGGGCATAGACTTATAGTCTGTTGTTGAAATCTAATTAAATTCTTTGCCTTCGCCAATTCAGTAATTATTCTACCCTTTTTCCATGTATTTTGAAATTGTCGCAGGTAACCGCGAGTGATTCATTGGTGAGTGATTCATATGGACAGGATTAGAAAAAGTTAAATTATAACCTTCCACAGAGCTAGTTGGGTGTACTACAGTATTATAGAAATTGAGCTGGCTGCATACTACTTCTCTAAATTTGGAAATGACTTATAATGAGAGATCCATGTTTTTTTGCACTCCAAATCCCTCCCAAAACATGAATGTAACAATCAGCTGCGAGGATATTTGCAGCTCCACATGCATACGTACAGCACACTCCCCAGCGCCTGTGAAAGGACTGATTTCATTATCCTCGTCTTCTGCTGCTGTGTGTCTGAGCGCACAAGGACATGGCCGGTCCCCTGCCTGGAGGGTACGATGACCCCCTTCCCCCACCCCTCTCTCTCTGTGAAGGGCAGAGTGGGGGAGTGCAGTGGGAGGGGGGTGCACCGGGGCAGTGCACCCCGGGTGAGTGCAGTGGGGCACCAGGAAGCTCTGATGTTGGTGTACAGTCAGCCAGATGCACACTGGGCCCGGCTCTCTCACTAAAGGGCTAGGCTACTGAATAGCACAACGGGTGGCACCCAAGCATCTCCTGGTCAATGGTCTCTCTTGACGCACATCATGTCCATGTACTGTTTGTAAAGGGGGATCGGAAAGTAACAGGGCTTTGGCCTTTTGTGTCTTGAAAGGCTTAGCAGGCTAGCTTTGGTTGACACACCATATAATCCATATTGTACAAGCCAGTGCTTGAAGTGGATCTGAAATAGGTGCCAGTGCTCATAATATTTTTTTAAGCCGATATTCAAGGTGCCGGTACTATGTACTGGTGATTACCGACCCAACTCAAGCCAAACAAAACAAGCCATATAAGACTCTGTAGTAGCATGCAATGCTCCCAGCCACTGATTAAACCCTCCAACAGTTTAGAGAAACCTTTTTTTTCTAAACATGGTCTAATTGGTTGTAAAATGTGAAGGTTGAACTTGAGCTATATATTTCTTAATTACGTTGACGATTGTGTCAAGTGGGACCAGCTAATGTGAATCTCATTTCATGAAAATGTTCTCTGGTCCAAAGCGTTAGTGTGCTTTCCTCTAGTAGTTGCAGACCAGAAGCAACTTGTTGTCATTTTGCGATGGGACCAAAGCTAGTGGCTGCTTAGCTTTGTAGGTCCTTTAACTTTCTGTCATCTGTGAGTACTATATTCGGGGTACACTACCAGTTGAAAGCAGAAGCAACAACATTAGATGCCTGTGTATAACTTCTCACCAAAATAAACTTGATTTTCAGTGTTGACAGATTGTTTAGACTGATGCAAGCTGTTTGGGGAAGATAATAAAAATAGCAGTTTCATTTGAAGTATTTTCTATCTCAATGGACAACAATGAGGTGAATTTTGCTGCAAGTCCTCGCCTGCTTGTGCCAGAGGCCATAACATTGGGTCGGGCACTCCCACACACTACCAGCCATAGGGCCATTACTATAGGGCCCCCAATTACAATAGTACAGTTATCAGGTTTCAGGTAAGACCCAAGTGTAGACTGTGTTATTGTAACAACAGGGGCAGGCAAACAATGGGTCAAGGCAGGCAGGGGTCGATAATCCAGAGTAGGGGCAAAGGTGTAGGACGGCAGGCAGGCTCAAGGTCAGGCAGACGGGCTCGGAGTCAGGACAGGCAGGGGTCAAAACAGGAGGTTGGGAAAAGAGAGACTGGAAAAAGCAGGAGCTGAGACACAAAACGCTGGTTGGCTTGAATAAACAAGACGAACAGGCACAGACAGACAGAAAACACAAGTATAAATACCCAGGGGATAAGTGGGGAAGATGGGCGACACCTGGAGGGGGGTGGATACAAACACAAGGACAAGTGAAATAGATCAGGCTGTGACAACAGTAAAAGCATTTCCTTGTTCAGTTCAACGGAGAGAGCACTTACTGCTCTTTGAAGCTTTGACAAATTGTCTTGTTCTTTCCGACTACTGAGCCGTGAGGTAAACAAGTCTAAATAGATCTCCTTTAGATGTTGTATTCGGTATTGTTTTCTATGGAAGGCGAAAAACACAAGCAAGGCCGGCTAATATTTGTTTTGGGACATATCCACTGGGCCACTGTGTATTGTTGTAAGGTCAAATGAATACTGTACAAATTCTCATTATGTTAAAAGATGGATGCCCTGCTTTTGACTGAATTATGTATTATTGATTTATGTGTGATTTATACTCTAAGCCAAACGTATGAAGGGTGTACATGTCCATATTTAAAAAAACGTGCCCTAATTTCAGGTGCACTACATGTACTGTATGCTTTTCGACCAACTATATTTCTCCCCATATTTGAAATGCATGACTAGTCGCCTGTCCTCGGGCTGTATTAGCATTTCAAACGATTCCAGACAGCTCTCTGATGAAGGCGGTGTTGTTGAGCAACCTCATTCAATGGTGAACGGTCTGAGAAGGTTGCAATGAAAAGGAGATGAACACAATTGTGGAGATTGTAAAGGGGGATTCTGCAATGATTTCACTGTTGTTGTTGATATCCTGGATGTAATAATCTCTTGAATATACTGATATACTGTGTTTCAAAGGGTAAAACGTGAAAAGAATGTTCCAAATTATTTAGACATCTAAAACAAATCACAAAGCAATATACAGTATTTAGCTATTTATAATCAGACTCCCTTATCTGTTATTTGGAATTGTACTGGTCCATGCTTTTTGAGGAGTCAAGGACTATTAGGGGATTATAGCCACCAAGAAGACACAAGTTCATGTGGGACAGTGCTGGCCTATAGGTTCGACATCATACCACTCATTCTACATACTGTATCCCTTTTGGTTTTCCTGCACTGCATGTTTTCTGGTTGAAGTCACACTCATAACCAAAATCTACTTCCCCTGCTCCTCATAGTCTTCATCGCTCTCTTTGTCGTGGGAGAAACGCCATTATGCTAGTGTTGGTAGAACGCAAGGGACCTTACTGTTCTTACTGATCATTGTATAACCAGCCCCCCCCCCCCCCTAAAAATGTTTTGCTTTGCCTTATTGTTGTCTTTATTGCATTCGTTTTAGCTCATTTTCTTTTGCTCATGCTTTTGCTTTTGGTCTTGAAGTAAAATAACCATGGATGGTTCTTATTTTACTGTGCCATGCCATCCGAGGCAGTCCTCAAAAAGTAGCCAGAAGAAATATACCCAGATTTTAATAGTAACCCGGCTCCAATTCTAGGATACTTTATATGTCCACACGGCATTGGGTGTAGACAGAAAGTGGACATGAGATACGGGACCATATTAAAGCTGGTAATTGAAATAGAGAGTAGTGTAACTACTCTGCATGTTACTCTGCAGTTTTGGTGTACAGTAATGTAGTAATGTGTGTGTGTGTGGGGGGGGGGGGGCACTGAGACCAAACACACTCCTTCATCAGGGAACACCAATAATGTTTCTACATATATATTTATTTTAGGATAGGAAAAGTGATAGAGCAGAGCCTGACTCCAAACAGAAAACCTCTTTTAGGTCCATCAGTACCAACCTGGCCTCCAACATCAAGAGACGTAGGTCCTCCAAAGACACGGTAAGGAGTTGAAGGAAATGACACCCTCCCTTGTAATTCTCTCTCTTCCTCTCTTCCTTTACCTCATCCTTTTTTCTCTCTCTTCTGTCATCTCTTCTCGCAAAACGTTTCATTCCAGGCTCGTGTCAGTCACCCTCACACATGGAGTTACAGTCATGGCCACGTGTCTGTCAGTCAGTCATCGATAAACCATCCAGACATTTGTCCAAAACCAAAAGAAGGAAATCGATATGAGCATGAGTAGGCAGTCTGAAGCTAAGGGCTTTCGTTTTCTTTGATAAAAAAGGTGTTTTTAATGACTACTATGCAAAGGGATACAAGTGCTAGTTCTTATGCTGGTCTTTCTCCTGTGGCTAAACTAGACACCATTTTGGTTTGTGCTCTCCTTTTTAGTTGTGTATGTTTGTTTGTCTCCTTTCACTGATTGGTCTGTGCTGCACCTTCCTTTGTGTGTGTCACATTTTGTGTGTTTGTTTCCTTTCATTACAAAAATAATGGCCAAGAAAAAGCCAAATGCACCGGGTAACAGACTTTACATTCTCTTTTCTTTCCACAGACTTTCCATTTTAAGGGATCTCCTGTCGAGTGTGTTTGACCAAACAATATTTACTTGTCGTGTTTCAATCAACAAATGCTGCTGGGAATGAAAAGAGATATAATATAATACAGTGGCTTATGAAAATATTCACTCCCCTTGGCATTTTTCCTATTTTGTTGCCTTACAACCTTGAAATAAAATGGATTTTGGGGGGGTTTGTATCATTTGATTTACACAACATGCCTACCACTTTGAAGATGCAAAATATTTTTTATTGTGAAACAAACAAGACATAAGACAAAATATTGAAAACTTGAGCGTACATAAGTATTCATCCCCCCCCCCCACCCACAAGCCAATACTTTGTAGAGCCACCTTTTGCAGCAATTACAGCTGCAAGTCTCTTGGGGTATGTCTCTATAAGCTTGACACAACAAGCCACTGGGATTTTTGTACATTCTTCAAAGAAAACTGCTCCAGCTCCTTCAAGTTGGATGGGTTGCACCTGTGCACAGCAATCTTTAAGTCATACCACAGATTCTCAATTAGATTGAGGACTGGTCTTTGAATAGGCCATTCCAAAATGTTTCCCCTTAAACCACTTGAGTGTTGCTTTAGCAGTATGCTTAGGGTCATTTTCCTGTTGGAAAGTGAACCTCCATCCCAGTCTCAAATCTCTGGAAGACTGAAACAGGTTTCCCTCAAGATTTTCCCTGTATTTATCATTCCTTCAATTCTGACCAGTTTACCTGTCCCTGCCGATGAAAAACATCCCAACAGTATGATGCTGCCACGACCATGCTTCACTGTGGGGAGGGTGTTCTCGGGGTGATGGGAGGTGTTGGGTTTGCTCCAGACATAGCGTTTTCCTTGATGGCCAAAAAGCTCAATTCTAGTCTCATCTGACCAGAGTACCATCTTCCATATGTTTGGTGAGTCTCCCACATGCCTTTATTTTTTCTTTAAGCAATGGCTTTTTTCTGGCCACTTTTCTGTAAAGCCCAGCTCTGTGGAGTGTATGGCTTAAAGTGGTCCTATGGACAGATACTCCAATCTCTGCTGTGGAGCTTTGCAGCTCCTCCAGGGTTATCTTTGGTCTCTTTGTTGCCTCTCTGATTAATGCCCTCCTTGCCTGGTCTGTGAGTTTTGGTGGGCAGCCCTCTCATGGTAGGTTTATTGTGGTGTCATATTCTTTCCATTTTTTAATAACAGATTTATTGGTGCTTCGTGGGATGTTCAAAGTTTCTGATATTTTTTTCTAACCCAACCCTGATCTGTACTTCTCCACAACTTTGTCCCTGACCAGTTTGGAGAGCTCCTTGTTCTTCATGGTGCCGCTTGCTTGGTGGAGCCCCTTGCTTAGTGGTGTTGCAGAATCTGGGGCCTTTCAGAACAGATGTATGTATACTGAGATCGTGTGACAGATCATGTGACATTTAGATTGCACACAGGTGGACTTTGTATAATTAATTATGTGACTTATGAAGGTAATTGGTTGCACCAGATCTTATGTAGGGGCTTCATAGCAAAGTGGGTGAATACATATGCACGCACCACTTTTCAATTATTAATTTTTTTTAATTTTCTGAAACAAGTAATTTTTTTTCATTTCACTTCACCAATTTGGACTATTTTGTGTATGTCCATTACATAAAATCCAAATAAAAATCCATTTAAATTACAGGTTGTAATGCAACAAAATAGGAAAAACGCCAAGGGGGATGAATACTTTTGCAAGGCACTGTATATGCATGCCATTTATGTCCTTGTGGATTGCGTATCGTCCTGATGATAAATCTCAAACAAACGTTTTTATGTTGAATACTTGGTCATTTAATGACAATCATTTCTACACTAGATTACCCAGAGCTCAACACGTTCGTTCCATGAGTACTGGAACTGTATATGGACATATGAATACTGTAAATATGGTTACTGTAGCAGGATTCATACTGAATGTAGTTTTATAATAGCCTGGTGTGCTGTAGCTAACTCTTTGTGATGCCATACATGTTTGGTGTGACAATGGATGAACTCAGAGAGGACTTACTTGGCTGAAGCACAAACAGACTTGGATTACCAGGCTACAAAGTCTAGACAGAGGATTGGAGTGTATTCCAGTCCGTTGAGCATTGGTATTGTCAGCTGAACATTTTAGTCATTTCAAAAACAGTTTATTTTGTTTTACTTTTTGCCTCCAGGTTGTGCCATCCAAAGCAGTTTGTCAATCTTCCCGAGCCCTGTCTCTGTAGACAATCAATCCAATTTTATTTTTATATTAATTTTGTATTATTATTTAGTGATAAAAATAGGTAGCCTAAAACTACCCACAAAAAAATCCTACACTTTTTATTGGAATTGACCCATTTATTTTTGTTGTAACCATCCTATTATTTTATATCAGTGTTTATTTATAAATGGATTTCAACGGATTGTGAGTATCAGTATCCACACCATATGCCACACTGCTTCTTTCCACCTCCTTGGTTGTTGTGGAGAAGACCAGTGCTTCCCAACCCTGGTCCTGGAGTACCCCCAACAGTATACATTGTTGTTGTAGCCATGGGAAAACACTCCTCATTCATCTTATTGAGGGCTTGATGATTAGTTGACAAGTGGAATCAGGTGTGCTTGTCCAGGGTTAAACTAAAAATGTGTACTGTTGGGGTATACGAGGACCAGGGTTGGGAAACACTGGTGTAGACTGTTGTCATGCTGTTCGCCTGTCTGTTGGCAGGAGGTGCTGTGAGCTATGATTCGGAATGTGAAGCTGTACCTAAAATTGTAACGGCATTGGAAACAGTGAGGTCACACTGCTCCAGCTCCTTCAAGTTGGATGGGTTGCACCTGTGCACAGCAATCTTTAAGTCATACCACAGATTCTCAATTAGATTGAGGACTGGTCTTTGAATAGGCCATTCCAAAATGTTTCCCCTTAAACCACTTGAGTGTTGCTTTAGCAGTATGCTTAGGGTCATTTTCCTGTTGGAAAGTGAACCTCCATCCCAGTCTCAAATCTCTGGAAGACTGAAACAGGTTTCCCTCAAGATTTTCCCTGTATTTATCATTCCTTCAATTCTGACCAGTTTACCTGTCCCTGCCGATGAAAAACATCCCAACAGTATGATGCTGCCACGACCATGCTTCACTGTGGGGAGGGTGTTCTCGGGGTGATGGGAGGTGTTGGGTTTGCTCCAGACATAGCGTTTTCCTTGATGGCCAAAAAGCTCAATTCTAGTCTCATCTGACCAGAGTACCATCTTCCATATGTTTGGTGAGTCTCCCACATGCCTTTATTTTTTCTTTAAGCAATGGCTTTTTTCTGGCCACTTTTCTGTAAAGCCCAGCTCTGTGGAGTGTATGGCTTAAAGTGGTCCTATGGACAGATACTCCAATCTCTGCTGTGGAGCTTTGCAGCTCCTCCAGGGTTATCTTTGGTCTCTTTGTTGCCTCTCTGATTAATGCCCTCCTTGCCTGGTCTGTGAGTTTTGGTGGGCAGCCCTCTCATGGTAGGTTTATTGTGGTGTCATATTCTTTCCATTTTTTAATAACAGATTTATTGGTGCTTCGTGGGATGTTCAAAGTTTCTGATATTTTTTTCTAACCCAACCCTGATCTGTACTTCTCCACAACTTTGTCCCTGACCAGTTTGGAGAGCTCCTTGTTCTTCATGGTGCCGCTTGCTTGGTGGAGCCCCTTGCTTAGTGGTGTTGCAGAATCTGGGGCCTTTCAGAACAGATGTATGTATACTGAGATCGTGTGACAGATCATGTGACATTTAGATTGCACACAGGTGGACTTTGTATAATTAATTATGTGACTTATGAAGGTAATTGGTTGCACCAGATCTTATGTAGGGGCTTCATAGCAAAGTGGGTGAATACATATGCACGCACCACTTTTCAATTATTAATTTTTTTTAATTTTCTGAAACAAGTAATTTTTTTTCATTTCACTTCACCAATTTGGACTATTTTGTGTATGTCCATTACATAAAATCCAAATAAAAATCCATTTAAATTACAGGTTGTAATGCAACAAAATAGGAAAAACGCCAAGGGGGATGAATACTTTTGCAAGGCACTGTATATGCATGCCATTTATGTCCTTGTGGATTGCGTATCGTCCTGATGATAAATCTCAAACAAACGTTTTTATGTTGAATACTTGGTCATTTAATGACAATCATTTCTACACTAGATTACCCAGAGCTCAACACGTTCGTTCCATGAGTACTGGAACTGTATATGGACATATGAATACTGTAAATATGGTTACTGTAGCAGGATTCATACTGAATGTAGTTTTATAATAGCCTGGTGTGCTGTAGCTAACTCTTTGTGATGCCATACATGTTTGGTGTGACAATGGATGAACTCAGAGAGGACTTACTTGGCTGAAGCACAAACAGACTTGGATTACCAGGCTACAAAGTCTAGACAGAGGATTGGAGTGTATTCCAGTCCGTTGAGCATTGGTATTGTCAGCTGAACATTTTAGTCATTTCAAAAACAGTTTATTTTGTTTTACTTTTTGCCTCCAGGTTGTGCCATCCAAAGCAGTTTGTCAATCTTCCCGAGCCCTGTCTCTGTAGACAATCAATCCAATTTTATTTTTATATTAATTTTGTATTATTATTTAGTGATAAAAATAGGTAGCCTAAAACTACCCACAAAAAAATCCTACACTTTTTATTGGAATTGACCCATTTATTTTTGTTGTAACCATCCTATTATTTTATATCAGTGTTTATTTATAAATGGATTTCAACGGATTGTGAGTATCAGTATCCACACCATATGCCACACTGCTTCTTTCCACCTCCTTGGTTGTTGTGGAGAAGACCAGTGCTTCCCAACCCTGGTCCTGGAGTACCCCCAACAGTATACATTGTTGTTGTAGCCATGGGAAAACACTCCTCATTCATCTTATTGAGGGCTTGATGATTAGTTGACAAGTGGAATCAGGTGTGCTTGTCCAGGGTTAAACTAAAAATGTGTACTGTTGGGGTATACGAGGACCAGGGTTGGGAAACACTGGTGTAGACTGTTGTCATGCTGTTCGCCTGTCTGTTGGCAGGAGGTGCTGTGAGCTATGATTCGGAATGTGAAGCTGTACCTAAAATTGTAACGGCATTGGAAACAGTGAGGTCACACATGCTCAGTAGTCAAAGGTTGTTGAACGTCGCAGATAGAAATGCCATGAATAAAACTGATGTGTTTCCTTATTCTACATGTCAGAAAGGCATTTTTATTCTACATACAATAGATTATCTCTATCTTAACGTTCCACAACGTTGTACCCTTGGTACAATCTCATTTTCGTGGAATATCATGTCAACTTTTTACATTTCCTTTAAGGATTTCTTGGTCACAACAAGAATACTTGACACAATAAAACTTTTTTAAGGTGGTGGTAGTTTTGAATGATAAATAGCTTCATGTCTTTCATCGACAGCATTATAATCACTTTTATACAATGGTAATTGGTAATCCGTGGTAAAATTAACTATTTCTCAGCAGGACAAAAACATCCGTGCCTGGATATTATCATGTCAGTTTCCATGGTAACCGAGGATAGGCCCTTTCATAGACCCTTTGTAACACCAAACTGAAAATTCTTCCCAACACTGATGATAAATTGTGTTCTGTGCTCCAAAATGTCAGGGTATGACATTTAGCATTCATTTGAAAATCCATATTACACTTGCAGGCAAAATATGCTAAATGGGCTGGGACAACACGTCTCTGTATAAATCAATACCATACAGCGGGAAAAAAATCCAGTTACTTGGCAACAACACTGTAGCTTAGTCTCACATCTGTGACCTTGCTTTGTTTATTGATCAGCATGCACAGTTCATAGGGTCCCTGCGGTGCTGAGCTTGATCTGTCCAAACAACCATTCCGAATCACAGGCAAACACTGCCTTGAGGGGGGACTTGATGAAATGTATGACATAATCATGTTACATAACATTTGTTGTGTTGTATGCACCGTGAATATATATGATGTGAGTACAGATGAAATCATTTGTTCTCTTTTGTATTCTTCCCATACTCTCTGCAGCCTTATCCCACGGACATCACAGGCCAGCTCAACTTGTCAGACCCCTCTGTCAGCACGGTGGTGTGAGAGATTGAGAGAGAGAAATGAGAGGACTGAAATGAGAGAGAGGATCCTGGTTTGGAGACAGAAGCTGGTCCATTGCTGCTACGCCACCTGAGCCATTGTCCTGTTCTCTATCTACCCACATAGAACATGTGTTCTGCTCATTCCCCACCAAACACAACAGGCAGGAACTGTATAGCTGACATCCACCTGACAAACTGTGCCAATTCACAATGGAGCCAAACCACCTGTTTTTTCCCACACAGAGGCCTGACCCAGCACAATGATAGCTTTAGGTTTATTTTTATAATCTGCCTGCTAGAGTCATGTAGTTGTGTACTTTACGTGTGAAACAACAAGAAATATATACATTTTCTGATCATGTCATTTGCAATACATCGTCATGCACTGTGTTTCTGATTTCAATAAGCTATAGATTTAATAGATCATGTTTTATGGTATTTTGTGATGTCAATGTCTTACTACCTCCACTTATTTAGACAAACCTTAGACATGTAGGCTACTGTAGTTAGGACTATTTGACATTGTAAGGTTTTCCTGTGTTCCATTTATCGACAGGTTTTTGTTAGCATTAGCTAATGCGGTGTAGTGTGGGGCAATAACAATGGACAAGTTGTCAATTTATAAATTAGCAGCATACAGCTATGCTAATATCTAAGTGTGAATCCGAGTTAAGCACACCTTGTCCATTGTAGCACTCATATCAGCTGCAATCCCTTTCTTTAGCTATAGATGTCTTAGCCCCTTTTATGTGTTAATTTACTTCATTCTCTCAGTGGTAGTACAGCAGTGATTGCGTGGCAGACTATTCTCAGCATTCAACAATACTACAATCTTTCTGAGCCAAAAGTCTTTGGCATGACATCGGCGAAGGAGTTGCCATCAACAGAAATAGACTGGTAACCACTAGTGCTGTAGGCTATGTTGTTGTTCATTCAAGAAAATTGCTCTCTACATTTGTTGATTTGACAGTGTTACATGGTCATTAATGCAAATCAATTTATCAGTCAACATCAAGTCTCTATATAGCCTATATAGTGCCTTCAGAAAGTATTCATACCCCTTATTCCAAATGTTGTCTTGTTACAGCCTGAATTCAAAATGGATAAAAATATATATTTTTCTCACCCCTCTACACACAATACCCCATAATGACAAAGTGAAAACATGTTTTTAGACATTTTTGCAAATGTATTGTAAATGAAATACAAACATATCTAATTTCCATAAGTATTCACACCCCTGAGTCAATACTTTGTTGAAGCACCTTTGGCAGCGATTACAGCTAGGAGTCTTTCTGGGTAAGTCTCTAAGAGCATTCCACACCTGGATTGTGCAACATTTGCACATTACTCTTTTCAAAATTCTTCAAGCCCTGTGAAATTGGTTGTTGATCATTGCTAGAACAACTATTTTCAGATCTTGCCATATACTTTCAAGTAGATTTAAGTCGAAACTGTAACTCGGCCACTCAGGAACATTCACAGTCTTCTTGGTAAGCAGCTCCAGTGTAGATTTGGCCTTGTGTTTTGGGTTATTGTCCTGCTGAAAGGTGAATTAATCGCCCCGTGTCTGGTGGAAAGCAGACTGAACCAGGTTTCCCTCTAGGATTTTGCCTGTGTTTAGCTCCCTTCTGTTTATTTTTTTATCCTGAAAACTCCCCAGTCCTTAACGATTACAAGCATACTCATAACATGATGCAGCCACCACGATGCTTGAAAATATGGAGAGTGGTACTCAATAATGTGTTGTATTAGATTTGCCCAAAACATAACACTTTGTATTAAGGACAAACATGATGCATGTTTTGGAATATTGTAATTCTGTACAGGCTTCTTTCTTTTCACTCTGTCAATTAGGCTAGTACTGTGGAGTAACTACAATGTGGTTGATTCATTCTCACTTTTCTCCTATCATAGCCATTAACCTCTGTAACTGTTTAAAGTCACCATTGGCCTCATGGGGAAATCCCTGAGTTGTTTCCCTCCTCTCTGGCAACTGAGTTTGGAAGGACGCCTGTACCTTTGTAGTGACTGGGTGTATTGATACACTATCCAAAGTGTAATTAATAACTTCACCATGCTCAAATGGATATTCTATGTCTGCTTTTTATCAAAACCCATCTACCAATTGGTGCCCTTCTTTGTGGGGCATTAGAAAACCTCCCTGGTCTTTGTGGTTGAATCTGTGTTTGAAATTCACTGCTCGACTGAGGTACCTTACCGATAATTGTATGTGTGGGGTACAGAGATTAGGTAGTCATTCAAAAATCATCTTAAACACTATTATTGCACACAGTCCATGCAACTTATGTGACTTGTTAAGCACATTTTTGCTCCTGAACTTATTTAGGTTTGCTATAACAAATGGGTTGAATACGTATTGACTCAAGAAATGTCAGTTTATCATTTTTCTTTAATTTGTCAAATAAAATTAAAAACATAATTCCGCTTTGACATTATGGGATATTGTGTAGTCCAATGACACAACATCTCAATGTAATCAATTTTATATTCAGGTTGTAACACAACAACGTGGAAAAAGTCAAGGGGTGTGAATACTTTCTGAAGACACTGTATTCTCTCTACATAGTCTCTTTTATATCATGACATTATTGAGGATATTGTGACGTGTACATGATTTCTGGATGTTTTGAGCCTAAACTGCACTGACAGTGATTGTCTCTCTTTGGCTCAAAATATCCTGTAATGATTTATATATTATTGTGGTGTGTATATTATGTATATGTGTATATAAATATAAATATATATATATATATATATATATAATATATATATATATATATATAATCATGTTCTGTCAACCTTAGGGGCGTTCTGGTAATCGGCTAAGATGGCTGTTGTAGCTGTGTGGTTAACCCTATAAATTAATGACTTATACTACTTTGTATTTCTAATATAATAATATATTTCACTATATCACTGTATTTTTGCTTTATATGTGAGATTAGATTAATAAAATCCCTCACTCTTACCCTTTCCTATTTTCGAGACTGCATTTACACCGACATTTAGTCTGTCAATAGCAAATTGATTAATTGCAAAAATGATATATTGTAAAAAAAAGTTTGTTTCCTGCAAAAACTTGTCAGATATCCTTCGGTGTAGCTCAAGTGTATCCTGGCATGTTCCTGACTCAAGATCTGAAACACTGTTTAGCACTTTTGTCTTAAAGATCCAATGCAGCCGTTTTTATCTCAATATCAAATAATTTCTGGGTAACAATTAAGTACCTTACAATACTGTGATTGTTTTAATTAAAAATGGTCAAAAATAAACAAAAATTTAGAGCAATTTCTCATGCAAGAATTTAGCTAGGACAGTCTGGGAGTGGTCTGAGTGAGGAGCGGAAAACTGGAACTCTCTTTCTTATTGGTCTATTAACTAATTTACCGCCTGGTGATGTCCTCCAGGTAGGCCAAAACTCCATCCATCCCACCAAAACAGGCTGAAATTTCAGGCGGTCTTTTCAAACAGCTCTTACACTAAAAGGACATTATCTTATTCCAACCACATGGTGTGGATATATATATATATATATATATATATATATATATATATATATATATATATATATATATAAAACAAAGAGAAAAATCACATTTTTGACTGCGCTGGGCCTTTAAACAATCAACATGAGGGCTTTGCTCATAATTGTGAGAAATTAAGAATGTGAAATATATACCTGTAACTGTTACTATACCTGTATTTTATGGGCCGAAAATATGTTTTTGTGCAATAGGCTCGTTTTAAATGTTGATGGTTTTAGAGAGAGACATGAATTGATCTGTCTGGAATAATTTTTTAAATGTTTTATTATGGTTTCAGTATTGACGGGCTCAATTTTGTATAGGTGTTCCATTTATCATTCAAGTGAAATGTGGGATTAATAATAATGTGGGAAAATATATTAATTATTACTTATAACAATGTAGCCATCAACCAGAGATCGGAAGTTTAGCTATGGTTGTGTCAATGTTCTCATGGATACTGAAAATATACCTAAATGATTATGTAAGTATAATAATTATTAATGAAGTTTAAATTGAGGTAGAAATATTTGATAATCTAATTTCTCAAAACAGAGTGTTTATTCAGAATTGTAACTTGAAAGAGTTGGGTTTATTTAGGCTGTGAAAATGTCTGTTCTGTTAGCCAAGAAAGTTCAGTAGTTGCAATGCTTGGGAAAACAGATTACATTGGATTGTGTGATAGAATTACAGACTGTGAGTAAAGTGTTCAATTGTCATTTCAGGTGACTCAAAACATATTCAACAACACAGTTCCGTATTATTTTAATGTAAAATTACAATTTTGCAGGGCTTTAAGATATAGTAAGTTACTATAACTTAACTATCAATCACTACCAAATGTGCTTTGAATATCATTCCTATATTGTGTGAATAATGACTATACATTATAATATCTGTTTGTAATAGAAATCAGTTGTACTAATAAAATGTCTGATATATTAAATGCTATTTGGACACACTTTAATTTATTAAACTTTTGATGAGTAGCCTAAACTATAAAGGTAGCATATAGCCCACTAGATCTACATGTAGGCCTATGGAAGACATTTTCCAGGAAAGCAACTAGTTAACTAAGGACACACTGCTATTGAGTGGGTATTGATGCAATGCTAACATAGCCTTTCTATTTTATTATATTGATGCAATGATAAGGTATAGGCTATAACTATTAATCTCACTCAATTCATTGTTGTTTCAACAAAGATGCTCCCAAGGATGGAGGAGGTCCAGTTTTTAAAACCGGATTTATTCTCCTCAACAGCTTTTTGACCTGAAGTACCATTTAGGTCTCCACATGAGCTGACAAAATGTGACCAAACTGTTTGACCACACCATTTTGTTGCGAGTCCGCTTTTGCGCACAGTGCCACGCAAAGGGTAGGTCTCTGTTTCCATGAATGTTTTTTTTATTGCTTTGGTACTATTTTCACAAGTATGTGGTGAATTTTCAAAACTCTTAAAAACTCCAAACTGGTAAAACATGTAACACAGCCAGTCTTACATTCAAAACCTTTCATTGTCCATTCATTTTGTTTGTAGACGTCTTTCCCCACACAGCCATTGACCCAAAATGTACACTGAACAAAAATATAATCGCATCATGTAACAATTTCAACAATTTTACTGAGTTACAGTTCATTGAAGGACATCAGCCAATTTAAATCAATTCATTTTGTCCTAATCTATGGATTTCACATGACCCACTGGGGAGCCAGGCCCAGCCAATCAGAATGAGTTTTTCCTCACAAAAGGGCTTTATTACAGACAGAAATACTCCTCAGTTTCATCAGCTGACCGGGTGGCTGGTCTCAGGTGATCCCGTAGGTGAAGAAGCTGGATGTGGAAGTCCTGGGCTGGCGTGGTTACACGTGGTCTGTGGTTGTGAGGCCGGTTGGAAGTACTGCCAAATTCTAGAAAACAATGTTGCTTATGGTAGAGAAAGGAACATTCAATTCTCTGGCAACAGGTCTGGTGGACATTCGTGTAGTCAGCATGCCAATTGCACCCTCCCTCAAAACTTCAGACATATATAGCATTGGGTCGTGTGACCAAACTGCACATTTTAGAGTTGTCATTTATTGTCCGCAGCACAAGGTGCATCTGTGTAAGGATCATGCCGTTTAATCAACTTCTTGATATGCCACACCTGTATTATCTTGGCAAAAGAGAAATGCTCACTAACAGGAATGTAAACAAATTTGTGCACAAAATTTGACAAACATTCCTGGGATCTTTTATTTTTGTTCCTTAAACATGAGACCAATACTTTACATGTTGCGTTTATATTTTTGTTCATTATATGTGTACTGTGAACTATAATGAGTACATTGGTTTCATCCCCAAAACACAACATACTGATACAATATATTCTCAATTTAGTTATTTTAACAACCAGTTCATCCAATAGCAAAAAGGTTAAGACACATTTCAAAATTGTCCTTTGAATGTAGTATGCTACAACACTGTAAATTAAAGTACATTAAACTGTTTTCACAGTGAGCAATGACATTTCCATAATTTCTATCCCATGTGTGATCAAACATGTCATTATTGAAGACATCTTTTACAATGTAATACATTTTTTTAAATTGCTTTGGTACTATTTTCACAAGTATGTGGGGAATGTTCAAAGCTCTTAGTACAAAACTCCAAACTGTTAACAGTTATAACGTAGACAGTCATACAGACAGTCATACGTTCAAAACCTTTTATTGTGCATTAATTGTGTTTGTAGTCATCTTTCACCACACAACACCATTGATCAAAAATATACAGTGCCTTCAGAAAGTATTCACAGCCTGAATTGAAAATGGATTCAATTGATATGTGTCAGTGGCCTACACACAATACTGGCTTACACATATAATGTCAAAGTGGAATTTTGTTTTTAGACATTTTTACAAATTAATTCAAAATGAAAAGCTGGAATGTTTTGAGTCAATAAGTATTCAACCCCTTTATTATGGCAAGCCTAAATAAGTTCAGGAGTAAAAGTCAGATAGGTTGCATGGACTCACAATGTGTGCAATAATAGTGTTTAAGATGATTTTTGAATGACTACCTCATCTCTGTACCCCACACATACAGTTACTGCATCTGTAAGGTATATCAGTCGAGCAGTGAATTTCAAACACAGATTCAAACAAAGACCAGGGAGGGTTTCCAATGCCTCGCAACGAAGGGCACCTATTGGTAGATGGGGGTAAAAAAACATTGAATATCCCTTTGAGCATGGTGAAGTTATTAATTACACTTTGGATGGTATATTAATACACCCAGTCACTGCAAAAATACAGGCCAATGGTGACTTTAAAACAGTTAGAGAGTTTAGTGGCTGTGATAGAATACTGAGGATGGATCAACAACATTGTAGTTACTCCACAATACTATCCTAATTGACAGAGTGAAAAGATAGAAGCATGTACAGAATAAAAATATTGCAAAACATGCATCCTGTTTGCAATAAGGCACTAAAGTAAAACTACAAAAAAGTTACTTTGTTTGGGGCAAAGCATTATGTTTGGGGCAAATCCAACACTACACATATGTAACTAGGTGTGGTGAAGGAGAGTCGGACCAAAACGCAGCGTGTAGATTGCGACCCATTTTTAATCAAACAAACGTAACCACGAAATAACACAAACACTACAAAACCAAAACAGCCTATACTTGTCAACTAACACAGCGACAGGACCAAAGACACTAAGGACAATCACCCACGACAAACTCAAAGAATATGGCTGCCTAAATATGGTTCCCAATCAGAGACAACGATAAACACCTGCCTCTAATTGAGAACCACTCCAGACAGCCATAGACTTTGCTAGATAACCCACTACGCTACAATCCCAATACTAACACCAAAACCCCAAGACAAAACACACCCCAATACAAAAACCCCATGCCACACCCTGGCCTGACCAAATACATAAAGATAAACACAAAATACTTTGACCAGGGCGTGACAACATAACTGAGTACCACTCTTCATATTTTCATCATGTTATGGGTCTGCTTGGACTAGGTTATTTTTTTTAGGATGAATGAAACGGAATAGAGCTAAGTACAGCAAAAATCTTAAAGGAAAACCTGGTTCAGTCTGCAATAGACACAGAGACGAATTCACCACTCAGCAGGACAATATCCTAACACACAAGGCCAAATATACACTGGAGTTGCTTACCAAGATGACGTGGAATGTTCCTGAGTGGCCTAGTTACAGTTTTGACTTAAATTGGCTTGAAAATCTGTGCCAAGACGTGAAAATGGATGTCTAACAATGATCAACAACCAACTTGAGGGAGCTTGAAGATATTTTATAAGAATAAAGGGCAAATATTGTACAATCCAGGTGTGCAAAGCTCTTAGAGACTTACCCAGAAAGACGCACAGCTGTAATCACTGCCACAGGTGCTTCAACAAAGTATTGACTCAGGGGTGTGAATACTTACAGAACCAGTCAAAAGTTTGTAAACATCTACTCATTCAAGGGTTTTTCTTTATTTTTACTATTTTCAACATTATAAAATAATAGTGAAGACATCAAAACGATGAAATAACACAAAATAATAAATAAATAAATTATCTAAATATTTGTTATATTCTTCAAAGTAGCCACCCTTTGCCTTTGACAGCTTTGCACATTCTTGGCATTCTCTCAACCAGTTTCATGAGGTAGTCAAATGGAATGCATTTCAATGAACAGGTGTGCCTTGTTAAAAAGTTAATTTGCGGAATTTCTTTCCTTTGTAACGCGTTAATCAATCAGTTGTGTTGTGACAAGGTAGGGTTGGTATACAGAAGATAGCCCTACTTGCTAAAAAAACAAGTCCCCTTTATGGCAAGAACAGCTCAAATAATCAATGAGAAACGACAGTCCATCATTACTTTGAGACATGAAGGTCAGTCAATCCGGAAGATTTAAGTGCTGTCGCAAAAACCATCAAGCGCCATGTTGAAACTGGCTCTCATGAGGACCGCCACAAGAAAGTAAGACCCAGAATTATCTCTGCTGCAAAGGATAAGTTCATTAGAGTTAACTTGCACCTCAGATTGCACCCCAAATAAATGCTTCACAGAGTTCAAATAACAGACACATTTCACCATCAACTGTTCATAAGACACAGCAGGAATCAGGCCTTCATGGACGAATTGCTGCAAATAAACCACTAGTAAAGGACAGTAATGATAAGAAGAGACTTACTTGGGCCAAGAAACACGAGCAATGGACATTAGGCCAGTGGAAATCTGTCCTTTGGTCTGATGAGTCCAAATTTGAGATTCTTAGTTCCAACCGCAGTGTCTTTGTTAGATGCAGAGTAGGTGAACAGATGATCTCCGAGTGTGGTTCCCACCATGAAGAACGGAGGAGGTGTGGGGATGCTTTGCTGGTGACACTGTCAGTGATTTATTTAGAATTCAAGAAACACTTAACCAGCATGGCTACCACAGCATTCTGCAGTGATACGCCATCCCATCTGGTTTGCGCTTAACTATCATTTGTTTTTCAACAGGACAATGACCCAAAACACCTCTAGGCTGTGTAAGGGCTATTTAACCAAGAAGGAGAGTGATGGAGTGCTGCATCAGATAACCTGGCATCCACAATCACCTGACCTCAACCCAATTGAGATTGTTTGGGATGAGTTGTACCGCAGAGTGAAGGAAAAGCAGCCAACAAGTGCTCAGCATACGTGGGAACTCTTTCAAGACTTTTGGAAAAGCATTCCATGTGAAATTGGTTGAGAGAATGACAAGATTTTGCAAAGCTATCATCAAGGTAATGGGTGGCTTATCAAGGCACAAGGTGAGACCCAAATGCAGACACAGGAGGCAGATGGTTGGAGTCTTACAATGTTTATTAATCCAAAGGGGTAGGCAAGAGAATGGTCCTGGACAGGCAAAAGGTCAAATCCAGATCAGAGTCCAGGAGGTACAGAGTGGCAGACAGGCTCGTAGTCAAGGTAGGCAGAATGGTCAGGCAGACAAGTAAAGTCCAGAAATAGGCAAGGGTCAAACCCGGGAGCACTCGAAAAAGTAGGAGAACGGGAAAAATGCTGGTTGACTTGGAAACATACAAGACAAACTGGCACAGAGAGACAGGAAACACAAGGATAAATACACTGGGGAAAATAAGCGACACCTGGAGGAGGTTGAGACAATCACAAAGACAGGTGAAACAGATCAGGGCCTGACAGGCTATTTAGAAGAATCTCAAATATGAAATATATTTAGATGTTTTTAACACTTTTTTGGTTACTACATGACTCCATATGTGTTATTTCATAGTTTTGATGTCTTAACTATTATTCTACAATGTAGAAAATAGTAAAAATAAAGATAAACCCTTTAATGAGTAGGTATGTCCAAATGTTTTACTGGTACTGTACGTAAATGAATGAATACCTTCTGAAGGTCCTGTAAGTGTACTGTCAAATATAATGAGTACATTGGCTTAATCACCAAAACAAAACAATGATATCTTCTCAATTTAGTTATTTTAACAACCAGTTAATACAATAGCAAAAACATTCAGGACCCTGTTTTAAAATTGCCCTTTGAATGTAGTATGCTACAGTAAATGGAAGAAGTTATAGTACCTTACACTGTTTTCACATTGGTAATACACTTGCTCTACCCATTAAAACCCTATCCTATGTGTTATCAAACGTGTGATCACTGAAGACATCTTTCACAATGTCATCAAATGAAAGAAACATAATGTTTAGCAGGCATTAGACACACCTGTATATACAAGGTCCCTGTCACGCCTGCTCCCGCTTCCGCTCTCTGGCCCTGAGGGCACCAGGCTGCCCTTCATTACGCAATCCTGTCATCATCATTACGCACATCTGCGCTTTCCTTTGTTTCATCCCCGTGTTGTCGTTTTTGTTTTCCCCTGTCCAGACGCTGTCTGTATTCTGTTTCTGTCCGTGTTTCATTAAAATGTTCACTTCCTGTACTTGCTTCTCGTCTCCAGCTTCTGTCTTCACAGTCCCACAGTTCACAGTGCATTCCAGAGCAAAAACCAAGCCATGAGGTCAAAGGAATTGTCTGTAGAGCTCCGAGACAGGATTGTGTTGAGGCAGAGATCTGGGGAAGGGTACCAAAAAATGTCTGCAGCATTGAAGGTCCCCAAGAACACAGTGGCCTCAATCATTCTTAAGTGGAAGATGTTTGGAACCACCAAGACTCTTCCTACAGCTGGCCGCCTGGCCAAACTGAGCAATCGGGGGAGAAGGGCCTTGGTCACAGCGGTGACCAAGAACCCAATGGTCACTCTGACAGAGCTCAAAATTTACTATGTGGAGGGGGGAGAGCCTTCCAGAAGGACAACCATCCCTGGATCACACCACCAATCAGGCCTTTATGGTAGTGGCCAGACGGAAACCACTCCTCAGTAAAAGGCACATGACAGCCTGCTTGGAGTTTGCCAAAAGGCACCTAAAAACTGAGATAGTGGTCTGATGAAACTAATATTGAACACTTTGGCCTGAATGTCAAGCGTCTTGTCTGGAGGAAACCTGGCACCATCCCTACAGTGAAGCACGGTGGTGGCAGCATCATGCTGTGGGGATGTTTTTCAGGATCAAGGGAAAGATGAACGAAGCAAAGTACAGAGAGATCCTTGACGAAACCTGCTCCCTCAGACTGGGGCGAAGGTTCACCTTCCAACAGGACAACAACCCTAAGCACACAGCCAAGACAACACAGGAGTCTCTGAATGTCCTTGAGTGGCCCAGCCATAGCCCGGATTTGAACCCGATCAAACATCTTTGGAGAGACCTGAAATTAGCTGTACAGCAACGTTCACGATTCAACCTGGCAGAGCTTGAGAGGACCTGCAGAGAAGAATGGAATAAACTCCACAAATACAGGTGTGCTAAGCTTGTAGCGTCATACCCAAGAAGACTCAAGGCTGTAATCACTGCCAAAGGTGCTTCAACAAAGTACTGAGTAAAGGGTCTGAATACTTATGTAAATGTGATATTTCAAAAAAAAAAAATGCATTTGCAAACATTTCTAAAAACCTGTTTTTGCTTCCTCATCATTGGGTATTGTGTGATTGGGATTGATGAGGAATAAAAACAACTTAATCCATTTTAGAATAAGGCTGTAACGTAACAAAATGTTGAAAAAGCCAAGGGGTTTGAATACTGTATTTATTGATGTTGTATAACTGCACTGTTGGAGCTAGAAACACAAGCATTTCACTGCACCTGCTGTGGTATCTGGTCATATGTGTACGCGACCGATAAACCTTGATTGTATGTGTTACATGCAGTAAATTATTTTTAAAATTAATGTGAAGTACAATAATAATTGTCATCATCAGTATTATATTTGAGTATATATATTATTATTTTTATGTTACCATTTTACAGACATACACTAAATGTTCAAAACATGATTGTCTTAGTCTGGTTTTAAACTGATAGAAAAAAGTATTTATTTTACGTCTTTCTACTGACCAGAATATGCCGTCTTTTTCTGGACACCAAATGACAAGTTGGTCATAATTCTGACCACTATATTATGTTGCCTACTGGTCATGGTTAAGAAGACCTCATCATAACCTGGCTATTAACTACACCCTTAGAAAAAAATGGTTCCAAAATAGTTCTTCAGCTTTTCTAAGAGTGCACTGTAACAAGTATTGCAGGGGATAAAGTGGGATATTGAAAACATTGTTCATAACATTTCTAAACTCTGCAAAAGAACTAACATCCTCTCACTGTCAACTGTGTTTATTTTAGCAAACTTAACATGTAAGTATTTGTAGCAACATAACAAGATTCAACATCTGAGACATAAACTGAAGTAGTTCCACAGACATGTGACTAACAGAAATGGAATAATGTGTCCCTGAACAAAAGGTCAAAATCAAAAGTAACAGTCAGTATCTGGTGTGGCCACCAGCTACATTAAATCTCCTCCTCATGGACTGCACCATAGTTGCCAGTTCTTGCTGTGAGATGATACCCCACTCTTCCACCAAGGCACCTGCAAGTTCCCAGACATTTCTGGGGGTAATGGCCCTAGCCCTCACCCTCCGAAACAACAGGTCCCAGACATGCTCAATGGGATTGAGATCCGGGCTCTTTGCTGTCCATGGCATAACACTGCCATTCCTGTCTTGTAGGAAATCATGCACAGAACGAGCAGTATGGCTGGTGGCATTGTCATGCTGGAGGGTCATGTCAGGATGAGCCTGCAAGAAGGGTACCACATGAGGGAGGAGGATGTCTTCCCTGTAACGCACAGTGTTGAGATTTCCTGCAATGACAAGCTCAGTCCGATGATGCTGTGGCACAATGCCCCAGACCATGACGGACCCTCCACCTCCAAATCGATCCCGCTCCAGAGTACAGGCCTCGGTATAACCCTCATTCCTTCGACGATAAACGTGAATCCGACCGACCATCACCACTGGTGAGACAAAACCTTAAATCGTCAGTGAAGAGCACTTTTTTGCCAGTCCTGTCTTGTTCAGCGATGGTGGGTTTGTGCCCATAGGCGACATTGTTGCTGGTGATGTAAGGCAGGTCCTCACCAGACAACAGGCCTACAAGCCCTCAGTCCAGCCTCTCTCAGCCTATTGCGGACAGTCTGAGCACTGATGTAGGGATTGTGCATCCTGGTGTAACTCGGGCAGTTGTTGTTGCCATCCTGTACCTGTCCCGCAGGTGTGATGTTCAGATGTACCAATCCTGTGCAGGTGTTGATAAAGTTGTAATGCGCTGATTGGCGTACCTCATCACGCAGATGTCCGGGAGGGCTCTGGCCTTGGCTATGGCAGTATGGGAACAACAGTTGGCCGTATGCTCCAGTCTGGAGGAGTTTGTGGCAGAGGTAAAGAAGGTTTTTGATGCTCCATTGCCTGGGAGAGAGGCTGCCCGGAAGGGTGGCAGACTATACAGTGGATATCAGTGGATATCCGCACGTTGGCAGTTGAGAGTGCCTGGAACCCGGAAGCATTGTTCGACATGTTCCTGCACAGAGTTTCGGAGGAAGTAAAGGACAAGCTTGCTGGCCGGGAACTACCGATGGATCTCGACTCGCTCATCGCCTTGACCATCCGGATCGATGGGTGACTACAGGAAGGAAGGAGAGGAGATTCGATTTCACTCGCCCGTCCAAGGATTCCACCTTGCCTCCGAGTTATCCCAGAAGTCCCAGACGGCTCCGTTGCCGAGAGAACCCGAGGCAACCAGAGTTCCCCCGTGAGTCTCCGAAGTCTGCCGATTCACCTCTTCCCGAGCCCATGCAACTAGGCAGAGCTAGGCTGTCTCCAGCTGAACGACTATGCAGGCTTCACACTAAGAGCTGCTTGTATTGCGGGACTACTAGTCATTTCGCCTCTACCTGTCCACTAAAAGACCAGGCTCGCCGGTAGGAGCAAGTACTCTGTTGGGCCATACGGATAACTTTTCCCCTCCCCTTACTCACATCCCTTTTCATGCCATGTTGCTGTGGGGGAACCAGTCAAGATCTTTCCGGGTCCTCATCGACTCTGGGGCCAATGAGAACTTTATGGACGCTACCCCGGTTACCGAGCTGGATAACCCCACTCAGCCCCTCTCCATTCCCATGGATGTTAGAGCACTGGATGGGCGCTCTATAGGCCAGTGCACTCACAATACCACCCCCATCAACCTACATGTGTCAGGGAACCACAGCGAGACGATCCAGTTCCCGCTCATTAAGTCTCCTCAGGTTCCCGTGATATTGGGATTCTCCTGGCTCCAGCGACACAATCCCCTCATTGACTGGTCTGCCGGTGCCATCATGAGCTGGAGCCTGTTCTGCCACACCCATTGCCTGGAAGTCATTACAGCCTGTCCCGGGACGTCTTCCTGGGGCTTCGGAAGTAGCCCCGAACCTCTCTGCCATTCCTGCGGAGTACCAGGACCTCCGGGAAGTGTTCAGTAAGGCCCGGGCCACTTCGCTTCCGCCGCACCAACCATATGACTGCGGGATTGATCTTCTCCCAGGCACCACTTCGCCCCGGGTACAAGTGTACTCTATGTCAGATCCGTAGACCAAGGCTATGGAGACCTACATAGAGGACTCCCCAGCTGCTGGGTTCATCCGTCCTTCTTCTTTGTGGAGAAGGACAAAACCCTGCTCCCGTGCATCGACTCCAGAGGTCTCAATGACATAACGTCGAAGAACAGCTACCCACTACCTATCATCTTCTTGGCCTTCGAGCCACTCCAAGTGGCCAATGTGTTCTCCAAGCTGGACCAACAGAACGCCTAACACCTGGTGCAGATACGGGAAGGTGACGAATGGAAGACTGCCTTCAACACGGCCAGTGGCCACTATGAGTACCTGGTCATAACCTTTGGCCTTACCAACGCCCCTGCTGTGTTCCAGGCTCTGGTTAATAATGTTCCCCATGACATGTTGAACCGGATCATCTTCTACCTCGATGACATCCTCGTCTTCTCCTGCTCCACCCAAGAACACTCCACGTCCGACAGATTCTCCAACAGATTCTCCAAGCAGCTTTCTGTAAAAGCAGAGAAGTGCAAATTCCATCGTCCACCATCCCCTTCCTGGGTTACATCATCGCTGCAGGGAGCGTACAGATGGATCCGGGAAGGTGAGAGCGGTAGTGGATTGGCCCCAGCCTACGTCCAGAGTACAGTGGTTCCTGGGTTTCGCCAACTTTTATCATCACTTTATCCGGGGCTACAGCACCCTGGCTTCCCCCCATGTCTGCACTCACCTCTTCGAAGGTTCCGTTCACATGGATCTCAAACACCGCTTCTCCATAGCTCCCATCTTGGTTCATCCTGACCCGTCCCGCCGGTTTGTGGTGGAGGCCGATGCCTCGGATGTTGGAGTGGGGGCTGTTCTGTCCCAGCAGTCTGCCCTGGACCTCAAGTTGCATCCCTGCGCCTTCTCCCACCGCCTCAACGCCACGGAGAGGCGGTGTGGGGAATCTTCTCGTGGTGAAGATGGAGTTGGAGGAGTGGAGGCACTGGCTGGAGGCGGCGGAACATTCATTTATCATCCATTTATCATGTGGACCGACCACAAGAACCTGGAATATCTCCGCACCACCAAGTGCCTCAATTCCAGGCAGGCTAGGTGGGCTCTAACTTCTCCCTCTCCTACCGGCCCGTGACGAATGAATGTCAAGCCAGATGTGCTGTCATGCCGCTATAGCCCCATTGACTACTGTCCCAGAACCTGAGATCATCCTTCCCACCTCGTGCCTGGCGACGGCACTCAGCTGGGGAATAGGGAAGCAGATTCGGGAAGCACAGTGTTCCCAGCCGAACCCCAGTGGGGGGGTTCCATTCCTCCAGGCTTGCCTGCCACCCGCGCTCCCAGCAGACCCTGGCTTTTGTGCGACCTACCATGGTTCCTGAAGTGTCCGCATTTGTCGCCTCTTGCACAGTCTGTGCACAGAACAAGACTACTTGGCAAGCTCCGGCTGGTCTACTCCAACCTCTGCCTGTCCCTCACCGTCCCTGGTCTCACATCTCTGGACTTTGTCACAGGTCTCAGGCCTCCGCCTGATGGCAACACCATATTGACCGTAGTGGATCGATTTTCCAAGGCCGACCACTATTCTTCTCCCCAAGCTACCCTCTGCCAAGCAGACGGCCCAGTTCATGGTGCAGCACCTCTTCCGGATCCATGGACTGCCTGTTGATATGGTCTCCGACCGGGGTCCTCAGTTCTCGTCCCAGTTCTGGAAGGCGTTCTGCCCTCCAACCTCCAGGTTCCACGCCTAGTCCAACAGCCAGTCGGAGCGAGCCAACCAAGACCTTGAGACTACTTTGTGCTGCCTGGTCTCCGCCAACCTCACCACCTGGAGCCAGCAGCTTGTGTGGAGTCGAATATTCCCACAACACCCTTTCGTGCACTGCCACAGGCCTATCACCTTTTGAGTGTTCCCTGGGGTATCAGCCCCTACTCTTCCCTGGGCATGATGAAGAGGTCAGCATACCTTCTGCCCAGATGATTGTCTGCAGCTGTCGTCGTTCCTGGAGGAGAGCCCGGTAGGCCCTCCTCAAGACCACCTCCAGGTATCGACGACAAGCGGATCACCACCGGACCCCGGCATCATCTCGGGCAGAAGGTCCACCCGGGATCTGCCCCTCCAGGTGGAATCCCAAAAACCCTCCAGGTATCGACGAACACCACTGGACCCCGGCATCATCTCGGGCAGAAGGTCCACCAGGGATCTGCCCCTCCAGGTGGAATCCCACAAACTCTCCCCCCGCTTATCGGCCAGTTCCCCATCTCCAAAGTCATTAGCCCCTCTGGTGTCATCTTCTATTGCCCCGTACCCATCGTATCAGAAGTCAGAAGTTTACATACACTTAGGTTGGAGTCAACACTTAGGTTGGAGTCAAACTCATTTTTCAACCACTCCACAAACTTCTTGTTAACAAACTATAGTTTTGACAAGTCGGTTAGGACATCTACTTTGTGCATGACACAAGCAATTTTCCAAGAATTGTTAACAGATAATTTCACTGTATCACAATTCCAGTGGGTCAGAAGTATACATAGACTAAGTTCACTGTGCCTTTAAACATCTTGGAAAATTCCAGAAAATTATGTCATGGCTTTTGAAGCTTCTGATAGGCTAATTGACATAATTTGAGTCATTTGGAGGTGTATTTGTGAATGTATTTCAAGGCATAACTTCAAACTCAGTGCCTCTTTGCTTGACATCATGGGAAAATCTAAATAAATGAGCCAAGACCTCCACCTCCACAGGTTCATCCTTGGGAGCAATTTCCAAAACGCCTGAAGGTACCACGTTCATCTGTACAAACAATAGTGTGCAAGTATAAACACCTGGGGACCACGCAGCCATCATACCGCTCAAGAAGGAGATGCGTTCCTAGAGATGAATGTACTTTGTTGCTAAAAGTGCAAATCAATCCCAGAACAACAGCAAAGGACCTTGTGAAGATGCTGGAGGAAACAGGTACAAAAGTACCTACATGCACATAACCTGAAAGTCCGCTCAGCAAGGAAGAAGCCACTGCTCCAAAACCGCCATGAAAAAAGCCAGACTACGGTTAGCAACTGCACATAGGGACAAAGATCGTACTTTTTGGAGAAATGTCCTCTGGTCTGATGAAACAAAAATAGAATTGTTTGGCCATAATGACCATCGTTATGTTTGGAGGAAAATGGGGAGGTTTGCAAGTCGAAGAACACCATCCCAACTGTGAAGCACTGTAAGGGTCCTATGTGTAGCTGGTGTTGGGAGTCAGGCGCAGGACAGCAGATATGAGTAATCAAAGTACTTTACTCAAAAAAATACAAATATACAAGGCAATAAATGATAGCCCACAAACACGGACCGAATTACAATAAACAATCACTCACGAACACAACATGGGGAACAGAGAGTTAAATAATAAACAAGTAATTGATTGAGTGTAGCCAGGTGTGATAAGACAAAGACAGACACCGACCTCGGGTACGACCAGGAGGACGAGGCGCAGGGCGATCAGAATGGAGACGGTGGAAATCCCGCAGCAACGAAGGTTCCAGGACGTCCTCCACCGGCACCCAGCATCTCTTGTCCGGACTGTACCCCTCCCACTCCACGATGTACTGAAGGCCCCTCGACCGACACCTTGAGTCCAGGATGGCTCGAACAGCATACGCCGGGGCCCCCTCAATTTCCAGAGGGGGCGAAGGAACCTCCCGCACCTCAGCATCCTGGACCAGCCACCACCGGCCTGAGGAGAGACACATGGAACGAGGGATTAATACGATAATCTGGGGGAAGCTGTAACCTGTAGCATACCTCGTTCAGTCTCCTCAGGACTTTAATTGGCCCCACAAACCGCGGACCCAGCTTCCGGCAGAGCAGGCGGGGGGGGCAGGTTTCGGGTCGAGAGCCAGACACGGTCCCCCGGTGCAAACACAGAGGCCTTGCTGCGGTGGCGGTTGGCGATCGCTGTTTATCTTATACCCTGTTGCCTGGTCACCTTACCCCTATACATATCTACCTCCATCACTCCAGTATCCCTCCACATGTAAATATGGTATTGGAACTTTTTTTATATTTCCTGTATATAGTAGGATGCCCTGCCTCACTTTTCTCCACACACCGGAAAAAATATTGTATGTGTTATTTTTTGGCCAATATATGCGGCTCTTTGTTTATAATGCACTGTCCGCTCTCCCTTGAGGCTTTCCCAAGTTGATGCCCAAACAGCCTCAGATCACGCGCTCAGATCATGTTTGAGCCTTGGATTGGACAGTGAAACACACACACTCGCATGGGGGGTGAATAGGGACATATATAAGCCTAGGCAACCGTACCACCAGACATGACGATACCAACACCTTACCAACATCTGTGTGACTCCTGCATTGCGTGTTAATGGAAGTCATAATGTGCCTTGTTATATTTATATGAATTAAATCGCAACCATACATGTTATAAATGTTTTTAAAAATCCCGTGAAAGCAGACAATTCGAAGTAGCCACCTTGAACGATAGTGTAGCCTACGATTTGTGTATTTCAGTTATCGCTAAAGGCCTAGAAAAGATTATGTCCAATCTATAGATCATCTGCTTTCCCTCAACACCTCATGGAATGGTATGTTATCTGTCACGGTCGTCCTCCTCTTCACCTGAAGAGGAGAGGCGAGAAGGATCGGAGGACCAAAATGCGGCGTGGTATGTGTTCATCATGAATTTTAATTAAGAAAACACTGAACACTGAAACACTATACAAAAACAATAAACAAAATAACAACCGTGAAGCTAATGCGAACTGTGCTGAAACAAGCAATCAACATAGACAATCACCCACAAACAAACAGTGCAACCCAGGCTACCTAAGTATGATTCTCAATCAGAGACAACTAATGACACCTGCCTCTGATTGAGAACCATACTAGGCGGAAACATAGAAATCCCCATATCATAGAAAAACAAACATAGACTGCCCACCCCAACTCACGCCCTGACAATACTAAATAATGACAAAACAAAGGAAATAAAGGTCAGAACGTGACATTATCTTATCTCGCTGTATACAGATCTAAATGTTGTTAGCCAATCACAGACTGTGTTGTTACCAGTTCCACATCAGACAACCAATAAGAGTGTCCATGGCCTTCAGAGTTTATAGTTACTATTCGGGATCCTTGGGGTGTCCCTTCCTTCGAATAGAGCATTTCATAGACTTTCCCAGAGGGTCCGTGCTATTCAGGTTCCTTGGGATGTCCACACTTCTATCAAGTACACATGTAAATTGGTTAAGTTTAGTGTTTAAGGTAAGGACATCCCAATAAATCCGGATTGCAGTGACCGTTCATATAATGAGAGACTGGCATGGTATTTGAGAGCTCGGCAGCGACACAGACATTCATTTGTTTTTTTACAAGCGGCAGAAGCAATTTTCGAGTGTCTGCCCCAGATAGTTTCCTTTTTCGAGATGATGAAAATAATTACCAAGATGTTCTTGATCCAATTGAAGAGTAAGTAGGCTATATTTAAGTTGTGATATAGTTAGGAAATATTTAGGAGTAGTGCTGTGTTTAGGCAAATTTGGTTTATTTGAAATTATTGTTTTGTTGATAACATATTGTCGAATGCACGTAGGCAATATAATTTACTGTGTCGATAGCGGAGTAGGCTAGTGTACAATAACGTAATTTGATGTGCTAGTATTATTTAATGGATTAATTCAATTGTAAATGAAATAACTACTTTTCACTGAAGGGAAACGAGGAAAACATGCAACTTCGATCAAAGACCTAAAATCATGCCTGACAATATCACAACGGTATAATAATATAGTGTGGATACAGTAGTAGCCTATTCTACAACAATGTAACAACTGTATGTGCTTGCTAGTACTACTAATCTAATAGATCAATTAAATTGTAAATGTGGATGGGTATGCTATTTCATTCAATGATTACGTTATTGCACAAGGTAGATACAAGAGTAGTCTATAGTCTACAAATATAATGTAATTGAATGTGCTATAGTATCACTTATTTAATTGATGAATACAATTGTAAATGGGGATTGGTAGGCTACTTAATTCAGTGAATACTGAATATATTGCTATCTCTGGGAGTATGTTAATGACGGCTTCAGCTGTTGAACTATGGCAATGTCGAACTAATTTCTAAATCTCTTTCTTTTAGTCAAGATGGGATGAGCCAGAGCAACCAATCAGCTTCACTGCAGGTGCTCAACCCACCACCCTTACTGTTCTCCCTCCACAAGTAACCACATCCTCTTCTCCTATTCAACTACTTTGCCACCACACTAAAAATGACTGTATATATACCCCTGTGCCATCTCAGTGTAACATGATCCATCTAAGGCCTCAGCTGGATACCTAAAATGTGAAAAATGTAAGCAAGATGCTATATGTATGTGTGTGTGTGTGTGTATGGATGGAGTTCCAAGTAAAGACTTGATAAGATGGCAAAGGAGATAGTGATGAGAGTGAGAGCATAGAGTATGAAAATAAAGACCCCTTGGGATCTGAAATGAGTGTGGGGTGCCTCTTGGTTCTCCTTTTTGCCCATTTGAGGATACTACAGTCACTCATGGTGGAAGTTCTTGGAGCACTGTGATTTAAGTCTGAGCAGAGGTTGACAAAAACCTTCAAAGGTGGTGGTGCTATGTTGCATGTTATCTTGAATACCAGGCAGATGTTTGAGTACAGAATCAAATGGTGTAAACTTAACAGGCTAAACAGAGTTCTTTGGCTATCACCAAAGGAGAGAACTTTTTGGTTCCAGGTAGGTATTTTTGGTTCCATTTAGAAGACTCTGTGGAATGGATCCCAAAAGGGTTCTACCTAGACACAGAAGGGGTTCTACCTGGAACCAAAAAGGTTTATCCTATGGGGACAGCGGAAGAATCCTGTTAGTTTGTAGATAGCTCCTTTTTTATCTGAGAGTAGGCCTATATTGCAGTCGTGGTTCCGTGGATATCTTTGAAAAATAAAATGTATTGGTGATGATGAGTTAATCAGAAATAACCCTAACCACTATGAAACATCCCCACTTTCAGCACACATTTGCAAGCGGGCAAAGCAACCTATGTGTGCTGAGGCATGTGTGATCACTCAACGTTGACAGGACTAACAGAAAATACATGCTTGGGACTCCTGAGTGGCACAGCGGTCTAAGGCACTGCATCTCAGTGCTAAAGGCATCACTACAGACCCTGGTTTGTTTCCAGGCTGTATCGTGATTGGGAGTCCCATAGGGCAGCGCACGATTGGCCCAGTGTCGTCCGGGTAAGGGTTTGGCCGGGGTAGGTCATCATTGTAAATAATATTTTTTTCTTTACAGACTTGCCTAGTTAAATAAAAAATATATATAAAAAAACAAGCAAACAAAAGATGACGTGTCTAACTTGCATCCTTATGCAATTATTACAAGACACCCTGCTACTCCTACATTGCCCCCCCCCCCTCCATTTGTTTTGTTCAATGCTGCTACTCACTGTTAATTATCTATGCATAGTCACTTCACCCCTACCTACATGTACAAATTACTAACCTGTGCCCCTGCACACTGACTAGGTACCCCCTGTATATAGCCTCGTTAGTGTTATGTTATTGTGTTACTTTTGAATTTATTTAATTTTTTACTTTAGTTTATTTGGTAAATATTTTCTTAAACTTCTTGAACTGCACTGTTGGTTAAGGGCTTGTAAGTATGCATTTCACGATAAAGTCTATACTTGTATTCGGCGCATGTGACACAATTTGATTTGATTTGAAATAGCTCATCCTGGCTACCAATGTTCCAGTATTAATTTATTGAGGTAAGGTTTACATGAACAAGAACCTGTTGAATCTAGGGGTCATTTTTGTTATTTTTGGAAAAATAACGTTCCCAAAGTAAACGGGCTATTTTTCAGGACCAAAACATAGAATATGCATATAATTGACAGTTTAGGATAGAAAACACTCTAAAGTTTCCAAAACTGTGAGGATATTGTCTGTGAGTATAACAGAACTGATATTGCAGGCAAAATAATGAGAAAAATCCTATCAGGAACGCAGCGGTTTCTAAATAAGAGTCCCTTCCTATGCTTCCCTATTGAGCAGTGAATGGGATATCAATGAGATTCCTTTTTCTGTGGCTTCCTTAATGTGTCTAGTATCACAAGACATAGTTTCAGGCTTTTATTTTGAAAAATGAGCCTGAGCGACAACATTGCGTCGGTGTCCACCTGATGGCTCTTTGTGTATTTCTCCGCAAAAGACAGAGGTAGCTATTTTTCCACCCGGTCTTACTGTCCCGGTTGATATATTATCGAATAGATATTTTGAAAAACACCTTGAGGATTGATTATAAACAACGTTTGCCATGTTTCTGTCGATATTATGGAGCTAATTTGGAATATTTTTCGGCGTTGTCGTGACCGCAATTTCTGTCGATATTATGGAACTAATTTGGAATATTTTTCGGTGTTGTCGGTCGTTTTCTCAGCCAAACGTGAAGAACTAATGGAGCTATTTTTGGCTACAAAAATACTTTTTCTGGGAAAAAGGAACATTTGCTATCTAACTGGGAGTTTCGTGAGTGAAAACATCCGAAGCTCATCAAAGGTAAACGATTTAATTTGATTGCTTTTCTGATTTTCGTGACCAGATTGCCTGCTGTTAGCTAGGCATAATGCTATGCTAGGCGATCGGTAAATTAACACAAATGCCTGTCTTGCTTTGGCTGTAAAGCATATTTTCAAAATCTGAGATGACAGGGTGATTAACAAAATTATCTTTCACTTGTGAATTCATGAATATGAATATTTTCTAGTAAGAGTTTTTGTCCGTTGCGTTATGCTACTTAGTGTCTGTTGTTGACAATTCTCCCGGATCCGGGATGGGTAGTTACAAGATTAACATGGCGTCCAAACTTTCTGTACTTTTTTTTCTATGTTTTAGATCCAAATTGTTAAATTTTCTATGAACAAAGGCTCAGTTTACTTTATGTAATATATGTAAATATGTGATGTCACAATAAAATGTGTTAGTGTTAATATTTGTACAAAAATAACGTTTAACAGTTTGCTAGCTTGATGATTTAGCTAACCAAATTTAGCTTGGCTAAACGCTATAGTAGTTAGCTCTAGCCTAGTTGGTTTTAGTCCATGTCAGTTTAATGTAATGGTTGTAGTGTAACGGTGTAATTAAATTATGCCACCTCCTGGTGGATTAGTGTGTTTACATTGTCTAATACACAGTGCTAAAAATATGGGATTCTGGGTAATCCACAGCGGATCTATGGAGAATTGCTGTTGGTGAGTTGAAAATGGAATGGTCCAGGATAGAAATGTATAAAGTTGACATTACATCATAAAATCCACATTTTACATCGTACATTAGCAATTTATGTTATTAGTAACTAATTGTTGGTTTGGCGTCTATTAAGGCACTCTTTACATGTTATTGTGACGTTGAGTAATTTTTCAGGTTCATTTGATATATTTTGAATGCTAAAATGGATGATAGTTTATTCTGATGTTGTGAATATGAGATTACACATGGAAGCAATATCTTTATCATAGTAAATTAGAAATGGTTAAATCCACTACATGATCACAATGACTTTGATAGACATTTCAATTGTTATTTTGTTTGTATATTATAGAGCAGATCTATGGAGAATTGCTGTGGGAGTGTTCTATCCCGTTGACTACTCATCATTCATCCATACTGTGTGTGTGTCCCATGATTGCAGCTTTGGAAATAAATGAACTATACATCCATTACTCCTTCCTGTGGTGAATCACTGACTAGAGGGACAGGACCAGGAAGTTTACAGTAGCATTGTTTTGCAAAGGCGTCCTGTAATGTAGAGGTTTTTCCCCCCCGAAATTGACACTGATAGTACAGTGAGTTTTTTATATATAATGTGAATGTGTAGATGTATGGTGACTCCACGTTTGGATGAACGGACCAACAGGACTGCCATGGGAAAGTCCCTTGACGGGTACCAGGAATGGTGGAAGGACAATCTGAAGGTAATTATCTTTTCACACAACACAGCAGTGTTTTTTGAACCAGATCAGAACACCTTCGAAGACCACCTTCAGGCACGGACTGAGAAGGAAGTGGAGGTTTTTGACCAGGTGAAAATTATTGTCCGCTGTTAATTTATTTTCTGGCCTTCCTAGATAGATGTATTTATAATAATATGAAATATAATTGCATTTATTTCTACCAATCAAGGTGAGACTGAACATGGACAGGGCGCATGAGGAGGAGCTACCTGAGAAGAATCAAGGGGACCAAGTGCTTTGACATCTGGGTGAATGACTTGGCTTGGAAGAAAGGAAGACTAGACCTGGGAAAGCTTGGTGCTCTTTCGCTCCTAGCTGGGGTCAACATCCGTTAAGGTGAATATAAAAATCCCTGATAACTATTTGCATTTGCTGCCTCGTGTTGGGTAGCTTCACCATGCTCTCAGCAATACCAGCGCTGGCTCAGGGGTTTCTCCAAATCTCAAGGCTAACCATTGGGTCACGTTAAGTAACCGCTACATTCAGGTAGGTATGGAGGGGTTGGGTGGAGGAGGGTGGCACTACAACCTACAGTAGGTCTGCAGCAGACACTGATTAAGGTGTATGACTCAAGTGGTCATGACACCACCCTGGAGTTTCTCTCACAACTCATCTCTATGTTTTCCAGGGACCATCCCTTACCAAACCCACTGACATCAAATATTAGACTGGTATCCTTTCTGTCTGCCATTAACATTATTGCATGTCTCATCAAACATTAAATTAAATATTTCAATAACTATTTTTACATACCTGATAATCATTTAATGTGTGTTTGCTTGTTTACATCTGCCTCCTACCTTGTTCCCTTTACTCTGCTCCTGTTCTCCAGGACATAGGGATTCTGCCAAACACCCAGACATGGATCCTCCTGATGTCCTCCATTACCAACCACCCTCCAACTTTTCATTACATCAGCAACTGTTATTGTCAAGTTGTCATTATTTGCTTAGAAAGAGCAAGACAACTATCATACTGGGCACATAATGTGAGCTGCACAGATAAGCTAAAAACACTAGCACTGCAAACACTCAGAACAAAGAGGGCAGCAGTGCCTGGACTGCAGTTTCCCTCTTAGAGTCCACTGCCTGTTGAAAAACAAGTGACAGGCAGAACCTCCCATCCACACAAGACCCACCTCCTCTCTATTCCACACCAGAATTCTGTATTTCAGTCTGATTGCCAAGTGAGTGTACAAAAAATCTGAAAGTAAATTGACACATCTACCAAACAAATATCAATGGTTATGTATTTAAATGTAAAATATTGCTAGATTGATTTTCACACCTGTTTCATAAGGTTTTTGTTATTGTGTATCGTATCCCTTGAGGGTATTTGTTAATTCAACATGGCTAATTGTATCATAAGACATACAATAGATATATATTCAACCACAAGGGTGTACTAATGAGCTAGGATTTTTTTTAACATAATTGAGGGCAAAAACTATTTCAGTGTAGGTAAGGGACTGCCTGTTTAAAATGAAAACATGCCAGCCAGACAAGCCAGTGTATGAATAAATTGTATTTGCATATGAATGGAGTGGAAATTAGTTCACTTTGTGATCTGTAAGGTAAGTAACAATGTGTGTGTGGGGGGCAGTTAATGATATGTTAACCCTGATGCCTGTATATTCATAAAAAGCAGAAGATGTTAATTAACATGAATCACAATGGTTAGCCTATGCAAATTAATAGCAATACATTTAGCCTAATTGGTAATATGACGTGGGTGAAAGTCAGGATCCTAGTCAGGCTTTTGTTTGTCAATTCCAGATTAAATATATCTTCATGTGTATCAAATCTGTAGGCAATTGTGGGCTAAATCAATGACAAACATCTTAAATGTTAGGGCTTCTTCATGATCGAAACAGGCTGGTGTGTTTTCGGTTCTGTTAGTCTTAAGAATATGCGTAAGAACACAACTGCACTGAAATGAATAGCCTGATTCAATGGGATTCTCCTGAATAATAAATGCTTTTATTTGTTAAATTTGGTCTGTGCATATACCCATACCGATCATTTTTGGTATTGGGCATAGCTCTACATTGCAGAGGATTTAATTGACCAACCACATTTTCCTGGGATGTTAAAGGCTGCGCAAGAACTTCGATAGGCTAGTAGACTGCGGAAATAGTGGAGTTTATGTTGTTATAGCCTTATATCACTTTATAAAATCTGGACCGTTGCTTTCACTATGGCTAGACTAACAAGTGGTGGCCTATGCTTTTTGTACATCTCTATAACAAGGCCTATATCCTCACATACCCCCTCAATATGAACCCTGCTTTTAACCATAAGACATCTCCACAAAAATGTATGGAAGGATTGCATGGTGACCTGGTAAACTGGGAAGTGGGGGGAAAACGAGGTCAAATTATGACATCGGTGATTTTCAGGTCAGAGAAAGATGCCAGAGATTCCGAGTTGGATGATTGTTCAAAACAAAAATCCCAGTCTGAGCTCGTTTTTTCAGAGTTGCCAGTTGTCTTGAACGCACTGAAGTCGGAAGATCAGAAATGGCTGACTTCCGAGTTTTGAATGCCCCACTAGAGACCAAGACTACCCCCAACAAAGAAAATGAAAGGGGGATACCTACTGTAGTCAGTTGTACAACTGAATGCATTCAACTGAAATATGTTCCGCATTTAACCCAACCCCTCTGAATCAGAGGAGGTGCGGGGGGCTGCCTCAGGGAACAGTGGGTTAACTGCCTTGCTCGGGCAAAACGACAAAAAGTTTGTCCGCTTTGGGATTCAGTCTTGCAATCTAATGTTTACTGGCCCAACACTAACCACTATGCTACCAAGAAGCCCTTGTGTTTGTATTGATGCAAGAAATAGGCATATCTACACAGTAATGGTAGCTGCGATATCAACTAGCCTAATAATTTTTGCATTGAGATGATAGGCCTATTTTAGCTAAATCGACAAATGAAATTGATGAACTAAACAGACACTTAAACTAACGGGTAACACATGTAGACGTTAAGGCATTCATGGTAAGATCATTCATAATACACTTACCCGCATACTGACACGTTACGCAACGTGCACATCTACATGACGTGTCACGTGACGTGAACGTTTGACGCCTTAGAAACTAACTTGTCTCCATTGACAGTCCATGTTAATTCATGGCGTTATTTTATGGCGCTAGGAAGAGGTTAGGTGACTTGGTGAAAGGTATCAGTAGCTTCATGAGGTTAATTCTGGCATGAATCACCCCCCATATGCTCTCACCTGCAGGCGAGATCTAGATCTATTAGAAGATCTATTAGAAGATATTAATAGACGAAACAACAATGTAATTTAACCAATTGATTGGCCAGGGCATTCATCAGCAAAGACGCAGAGAAAGCTGAAAGTATTTTGGACAACCAAATTGAAGACAAAATGATTGATGAAATCGAAGTGTGTCAGCTGGGTGATTTGCGATTCATAACGTACATTTTATCAGTACTACCAGTATTAATAGGCCAACCGATAACACCACGACGGAATGCGTTTGAAGTGATGATGCGCCACCGAGAACAGCTAGCATGTCCAGCAAAGGACATCGCCAGTGGCACGCACACACTTCGTGCAGATCATCAGGTGGAGGAGGCCTAATCATATTAGTATGAATATTTTGTTAATGCCTAAGCTCTGGAGATGCAGTAATGAACTCATTATGGTGTATCAACATTTTAATTGGATTACAAAAATTTGTTAGGCTATACAATTTAAGCAGATTAATGAACTGATAAAACATTCATAACTTCCCAATAATTTTTGAATATGATAGAATATTGCATTCTGTTAGACATCCTATGTGAATAATGTTCATACTAATAATGAAATTTAATATTTTGCCTATTGCTCATGTCCATATAGTCTAGAACAATGTGGTAAAGTAGTGTTATTACTTATCCACCTAATTATTTAATTTTTTTTCACTCGCAGCTAGTGTACAGTCTTTCCAGCTTCAGTTTGAAGTGATTGTGTTAGCTGTGTGTTGTTGTTCATTGTTATGGATGTATCCAAATGAACAGCTTATGCAAATGCCAGTACTTTGTTGTTATATTGGTTGCACTGTTTGATGTGACTAAGTTAGCCGTAGTTGGCTAGCTATCAAGCAAGGGATGAGAATGTTTCCAGCCAGTATGGCAATAGAACATTTAGAACATTTACTATGAATAAATTAATCAAAATAACATTCATGCAAATATGTAAATCCTTATTTGAATATGTTGGTAACCTGTTGTATAAAAGTGATAATGCCCGAGAAGCCAGGGTTTGGACGATATATTGGCACGGTTTGCCGGCCCTCGACTTAGTCTCGTGCCTAAAAACACTTGTGCCAATATGTTCTCCAAACCCTGGCTTCTCGGGCATTATCATTTAATTGACGACGCGCTTTAGCAGGCTGCTTGAGCGCAGAGATCTATTGCTGCCATGAGGCACAATCAAAGTTTTAGCTGGAACTTCTGCCTCTTCTTCTTTAAGGTTTTATGGCAGATTACACCTATAGGTATACCGCTGCCACCTACTGTACGGGGTAGTGAAACAACAAACAGTCCATTGCTTTAGCTGGAACTGATATGCCTACCTCCTTATAGCTACTGAAATTAAAATCCAATTTTGCGTTATGTTAATTGCTTAAAAGTTGTAAGGAAAAATATAATAGTCTATTTTCAGGGTCAAATTCATGTGCAATAATTTTGGACAAATTATCAATGGAAATAAAAAATAAGGTTTTGTAAATCCAGGTGGATTGTAGAAGGATATTGAAATAAAAGACATAGGCTTACGTGTTATTTGTTTAAAATCTGAAAATAAATGTAGTTAGTCATAATAGAACATCAAAACCGCATTCAGTGGAACAGAAGAAAATGTGCAACACAGTAAACAGTGCATTTAGCTAACACAGAAAATATTAGCATTAGAAGCCAACACACACAGTAAGCAATCCATATATCATGAAACAACCATTATTTAAGTGTACTGCATTTTTACAGCATTTTATCTGCAGTGAAAATTTGTAAGGGTATCCTGTATTATTGTGCATGCATGCATCTTACATGCTGCTAGTCTAGAACACATGTTATGTACTGTATGTGAATATGCACTTTTCAATTGGATGGACTGCAACAACAAAAAAATAAGTGGTACAAGCCGGGTGTTCCGACCAAGATCAAACTCTGTTGAGGTTGTAGGATGGCCTGACTGGATTTGGAGTGTTTCCAGATCTATCGCTCTTAATTAAATGGCATGCTCACGTTCCTGTTCTTGCTGTCTGGCAGCATGTTCACGTTCTATTCTTTCCCTGTGCTTTAACTCTAATATCTGTTTTTTTAGTGTAGGTACCACCCGTTTTCAAGTCCATTTGCAAATTTTTCATTTTTCATAATTTTTATTTAACCTTTTGACAGTTAAGAACTGTCACGTGTGCTCCCTCGCCGGCCTCTAGGTCACCAGAGGAGCCCCAGATCGAGGGAGATTATCAGTGGTCTTGTATGTCTTCCATTTCCCAATAATTGCTAAACCAAGCTGCTTACCTATTGCAGATTCAGTCTTGCCAGCCTGGTGCAGGTCTACAATTTTGTTTCTGGTGTCCTTTGACAGCTCTTTGGTCTTGGCCATAGTGACGTTTGGAGTGTGACTGTTTGAGGTTGTGGACAGGTGTCTTTTATACTGATAACAAGTTCAAACAGGTGCCATTAATACAGGTAACGAGTGGAGGACAGAGGAGCCTCTTAAAGAAGAAGTTACAGGTCTGTGAGAGCCAGAAATCTTGCTTGTTTGTAGGTGACCAAATACTTATTTTCCACCATAATTTGCAAATAAATTCATAAAAAATCCTACAATGTGATTTTCTGGATTTTTTTCCCTCATTTTGTCTGTCATAGTTGAAGTGTACCTATGATGAAAATTACAGGCCTCTCTCATCTTTTAAGTGGGAGAACTTTCACAATTGGTGGCTGACTAAATACTTTTTTTGCCCCACTGTATATAATCTATCTTTTGGATGTTTTTATCATAATTCTTCAATAATATTCCAACCGGACAATTCCTTTGTCTTTAGAAATGAAAAGGAACGGAGCTCGCTCTCACGGCCACACGCATGACTTAGCTCATGGCATTCTGCCAGACCCCTGATTCAAACAGCTCTTATTCACTCCCCCTTCAAAGTAGAAGCCCAAAACAATGTTCTAAAGACTGTTGACATCTAGTGGAAGCATTAGGAAGTGCAATATGACCCCATAGACACTGTATATTGGATAGGCAATCACTTGAAAAACTACAAATCTCAGATTTCCCACTTCCTGGTTGGATTTTTCTCAGATCCTTGCCTGCCATATGAGTTCTGTTATACTCACAGAAATCATTCAAACAGTTTTAGAAACGGAGTGTTTTCTATCCACATCTACTAATAATATGCATATCCTAACATCTGGGCCTGAGTAACAGCCAGTTTACTCTGGGCACGCTTTTCATCCAAGCTACTCAATACTGAGTACCCCCCAGTCCCAAATAAGTTAACCACCACAACTTGTATGAGGTGACTACCTCAAGCTCTAAACCCTCAGAGGTAGTAATCACACCTGTGGGGAGAGGGGCATTCTTCTTATCAAACCACAATACCTTTGTTTTGGAGGTGTTCAGAACACGGTTAAGGGCAGAGAATGCTTGTTGGACACTAAAGAAAGCTTTGTTGTCGAGCGTTTAACACAAAATCCAGGGAGGGGCCAGCTGAGTATAAGACTTTATCATCTGCATATAAATGGATGAGAGAGCTTCCTACTGGCTGAGCTATGTTGTTGATGTAAATTGAGAAGAGCGTGGAGCCTAGGATTGAGCCTTGGGGTACACCCTTGGTGACAGGCAGTGGCTGAGACAGCAGATGTTCTGACTTTATACATTGCACTCTTTAGCCGGCCCACAAGAATGGAATGGTCTACTGTATCAAAAGCTTTGGCCAAGTCAATAAAAATAGCAGCACAACATTGCTTAGAATCAAGGACAATGATGACATCATTGAGGACGTTTAAGGTCGCAGTGACACATCCATAACCTGAGCAGAAACTAGATTGCATACCACAGAGAATACTACAGGCGTCAAGAAAGCCAAGTCAGTTGATTATTGACAAGTTTTTCCAACAATTTTGATAAACAGGGCAAGTTTAGGGGCAAGGTCAAGTTTAAGGAGCTCCTTTAGCACCTCGGACTCAGTGACTGCCTCAGGGAGAAACTTTGTAGCGGGGCTGCTCCTTAAAGTAACTAACTTTGGCCTTCCGTATCGCCTGAGTGCACTTATTTCTCATTTGTCTGAACGAGAGCCAGTCAGCCTGAGTATGCGTGTGTTGAGCCTTTCGCCAAATGCAATTCTTGAGGTCGAGTAACTCTGCAAGATCACAGTCGAACCAGGGGCTGAACCTGTTTTTAATTCTCATTTTCTAGTTGGGGGCGTTTGTTAACAATATCACTGAAAATATAAAAAAAGAAGGTCTTAGTGTCTTCGACAGAGGGGATCAAGCTGATTCTATACCAATTTACAGATGCCAGGTCATGAAGGAAGGTTTGCTCATGAAAGTTTTTTAGCAAGCGTCTATGACAAATCAGGACAGGTTGTTTCACTGAGCAGCCATTACGAACACATGCTGTAAAATAATGAGTTTAAAATAAAACATTTTTGAATTTGAATATGATGATCAGCTATATTCAAGGAACAATATTATACAATCACGTTCCTGGCGACCCACAAACAGACCTTTTTCAACTAATTAAAGTAGATGTAAAATGGCGCCGGAAGAAATGCCAGCAGTTTTACGGGCGCCCAACCAATTGTGCTATTATGTGTTCTTTTTCGTGTTATTTGTAATTTATTTTGTACATAATGTTTCTGCAACTGTATCTTACGGCAAAAAAAGAGATTCTGGATATCAGGACAGCGATCACTCACCTCGGATAAGACAAAGATTTTTTCTTCAACAAAAAAGACGCACAAGACATCCTCCAAAAACCCGGAAGGTCCGACATCCACGTTATTTGCAAGAGAAAGTGACGCAGGTACAGAGGACAAAGATGCCTCATGAGGACCCGGAGAAGGTGAGTGGAAAAGCTGCCGTTACCGTCAATACTACTCGCCAATGTGCAATCATTGGACAATAAACTAGACGATGTACGATCACGAATATCCTACCAACGGGACATCAAAAACTGTAATATCCTGTTTCACGGAATCGTGGCTGAATGACGACATGGATATTCAGCTAGCGGGATACACACGGCACCGGCAAGATAGAACAGCACACTCCGGTGCATATCTGTGCATATTTGTAAACAACAGCTGGTGCACGAAATCTAAGGAAGTCTCTAGATTTTACCTCTACCTGAAGTAGAGTATATTGTGATAAATTGCAGGCCACAATACTTGCCTAGAGAGTTCTCAGCTATACTTTGGCTGTGTATTTACCACCACAGACAGATGCTGGCACTAAGACCACATTCAGTCAGCTGCATAAGGAAACCACTCACCCAGAGGCGGTGCTCCTAGTGGCCGGAGACTTTAATGCAGGGAAACTTAAATCAGTTCTACCAAACTTCCATCAACATGTTAAATGTGCAACCAGAGGGAAAAAAATTCTAGATCATCTGTACTCCACACACAGACGCGTACAAAGCTCTCACTCGCCCTCCATTTGGTAAATCTGACCAGAACTCTATCCTCCTAATTCCTGCTTACAAGCAAAAATGAAAGAAGGAAGCACCAGTGACTCGGTCTATAAAAAAGTGGTCAGATGAAGCAGATGCTAAACTACAGGACTGTTTTGCTATCACCGACTGGAACATGTCCCGGGATCAAAGCTCTCCCTCGCTCTCCATTTGGTAAATCTGACCAGAACACTATCCTCCTGATTCCTGCTTACGAGCAAAAATTAAAGAAGGAAGCACCAGTGACTCGGTCTATAAAAAAGTGGTCAGATGAAGCAGATGCTAAACTACAGGACTGTTTTGCTATCACAGACTGGAACATGTTCCGGGATTCTTCCGATGGCATTGAGGAGTACACCACATCAGTCACTGGCTTTATCAATAAGTGCATTGAGGATGTCGTCCCCACAGTGACTGTACGTACATACCCCAACCAGAAGCCATGGATTACAGGCAACATTCACACTGAGATAAGGGTAGCGCTGCCGCTTTCAAGGTGCGGGACTCTAACACGAAACCTTACAAGAATCCTGCTATGCCTGCGCCGAACCATCAAACAGGCACAGCGTCAATACATGGCTAAGATTGAATCATACTACACCGGCTCCGACGCTCGTCGTATGTGGCAGGGCATGCAAAATATTACAGACTGCAAAGGGAAGCACAGCCGCGAGCTGCCCAGTGACACGAGCCTACCAAACGAGCTAAATCACTGCTATGCTCGCTTCAAGGCAAGCAACACTGAGGCATGCATGAGAGCATCAGCTGTTCCAGGCGACTGTGAGATCACGCTCTCTGTAGCCGATGTGATTAAGACCTTTAAACAGGTCAACATACACAAGGCTGCGAGGCCAGACGGATTACCAGGACGTGTGCTCCGGGCATGTGCTAACCAACTGGCAGGTGTCTTCATTGACATGTTCAACATGTCCCTGTTTAATTCTGTAATACCAACAAGTTTCAAGCAGACTATCATAGTCCCTGTGCACAAGAACGCAAAGGCAACCTGCCTAAATGACTACAGACCCGTAGCACTCACGTCTGTAGCCATGAAGTGCTTTGAAAGGTTGGTAATGGCTCACATCAACACCATTATCCCAGAACCCCTAGACCCACTCCAATTTGCATACCGCCCAACAGATCCACAGATGATGCATTCTCTATTGCACTCCACACTGCCCTTTCCCACCTTGACAAAAGGAACACTTACGTGAGAATGCTATTCATTGACTACAGCTCAAAGTTCAACACCATAGTACCCTCAAAGCTCATCACTAAGCTAAGGATCCTGGGACTAAACACCTCCCTCTGCAACTGGATCCTGGACTTTCTGACAGGCCATCCCCAGGTGGTGAGGGTAGGCAGCAACACATCTGCCACGCTGATGCTCAACACTGGAGCTCCCCAGGGGTGCGCGCTCAGTACTCACTGTTCACCCACGACGTTTGCAGACAACACAATAGTGGTAGTCCTGATCACCGACAACGACGAGATAGCCTATAGGGAGGAAGTCAGAGACCTGGCCGGGTGGTGCTAAAATAACAACCTATCCCTCAACGTAACCAAGACTAAGGAGATCATTGTGGACTACAGGAAAAGGAGGACTAAGCTCGCCCCCATTCTCATTGACTGGGCTATAGTGGAGCAGGTTGAGAGCTTCAAGTTCCTTGGTGTCCACATCAACAACAAACTAGAATGGTCCAAACACACCAAGACAGTCGTGAAGAGGGCACAACAAAGCCTATTCCCCCTCAGAAAACTAAAAAGATTTGGCATGGGTCTACAGCTGCAACATCGAGAGCTGACTGGTTGCATCACTGCCTGGTACGGCAACTGCTCGGCCTCTGACCGCAAGGCACTACAGAGGGTAGTGCGTACGGCCCAGTACATCACTGGGGTAATCTGCCTGCCATCCAGGACCTCTCCACCAGGCGGTGTCAGAGGAAGGCCCAAAAAATTGTCAAAGACCCCAGCCACCCCAGTCATAGACTGTTCTCTCTACTATCGCATGGCAAGCGGTACCGGAGTGCCAAGTCCAGGACAAAAAGGCTTCTCAACAGTTTTTACCCCCAAGCCATAAGACTCCTGAACAGGTAATCAAATGGCTGCCTGGAGAATTTGCATTGTGTGCCCCCCCACCCCAACCCCTCCTTTTATGCTGCTGCTACTCTCTGTATATCATATATGCATAGTCACTTTAACTATACATTCATGTACATACTACCTCAATTGAGCCGACCAACCAGTGCTCCCGCACAGTGGCTGACCGGGCTATCTGCATTGTTTTTTTTTGGGCTATCTGCATTGTGTCCCCACCCACCACCCGCCAACCCCTCTTTTACGCCACTACTACTCTCTTTTCATCATATATGCATAGCCACTATAACCATATCTACATGTACATACTACCTCAATCAGCCTGACTAACCGGTGTCTGTATGTAGCCTCGCTACTTTTTATAGCCTCGCTACTCTATATAGCCTGTCTTTTTACTGTTATTTAATTTCTCTACTTACCTATTGTTCACCTAATACCTTTTTTGCACTATTGGTTAGAGTCTGTAAGTAAGCATTTCACTGTAAGGTCTACTACACCTGTTGTATTCAGCACACGTGACAAATAAACTTTGATTTGATTTGAATTAAAGTAGATGTAGCCCTTGATTAATTTAGCGTTTTACTAGGCTACAGGGTCGGAACAAAAGCATATCCAAGGACCATGCACACCTGTGGGTGCTCAAGAACAGGAACCAAGAATAATTCAGATAAGCACATGTGGATGCTCCTTTAGTTCCATTCACGATTAGGCTATCCGGTAATACAAACATCTGTGAACATTTCCCTAAAATATATTTCCCCAATCTAACCGTGAGGTTGTTTCTGCTCTGTGCAACTCTGCAGATCTCATAGGAAACGCTTGGGTTTGTGTAGGTTGGAGATGACTAAGGCAGAGACTGATGGGAGACTTAGTGATCCTCGCCCTAACAGCCATGATACTGCTTCTCCTTTAGAATTACAACTGCATCGTCATCACACGCATCTGCCAAGACCAGGATGAGAGCTCTACATAAGCTATGTGGAGGGACCAGGAGATCGAGGACTGAAGGCACTACCATAGAAATATAATTAGTATAAAGGGAAAAGCCCATCAGACCAAAGCAATTTGACTGCACCTTCATGGGTAAACTCAGTATGGCTAACATTGCATTGTAATTCTATTTTTATGGGCAATACAACTAAGCCTATTCCAGCCTGGGTGCCAAGTTTGTCAATGCTCTCTTGAACACTCCCTTTGACAGACTGGCACCCTGGCTAGGCCTATTCCATATCATGATGATAACCTACAGCCAAATTGACAATACATGCTCTTTTTTCAAATGGAGGAAATTGTAGGAAAACCATTTACCATGCTTTTAAAAATGCAAGTCTGTAGGGATTTTCTGTCGGATTGAATTGATTGAATTACTTTTACACAATTAAAATTCATTTAATGCGTTATCGTGATTAAGATTTGCATAATTCACATTTCCATTTATTCTGCACTGTAAAGCCACGCCTAAAATAGACCAAGTGCTGAAAGTGGCACACGTCTAATTACAATGTAGTAGGCTAATTAAGAACAATTGATGCTGTATGTGTGTGTCACATATGGGCTACAAAATAGGTTTCCTTTCCACACAGAAAGAATAACATGGTATTGAAATTGTCTATCAGTGCCCTCTCAAAGTCATGGCATTGTGCACTAGGCCTACATTGGCTTGTAGAGAAAGGTAGCAATTGCCTTATAGTTTAAAAATAGACATAGAATGTTAAACATCATGTTAATAACATGTTGTAACATATGAAATACTGGAATGATTAGCTTCTTTATAGGCTATTGTTTGAATGTGTAATAAAACTGACTTGTTCATAACTTGATGAACCTCAAAACAGAGGTAGCCTAGCCTACAATCAATAGGCCCTAATGATGCTATAAAGTAAGTTGGAAAGCCTGTTAATTAATACGGTCATTGGGGTAGTAGTCTACTAGTTCATTTACTTGAGCTCAAAGCCCCTCTCCCTCATCAGTGGCAGTGCTGCCACCTTGTGTCAGTTGGTCCTGAACACAATGTGGAATGCATCTCATATTTCAATCAAAACTTTGAGACATCCTACAAAGAATGATTTTAACACATCGGTACCCTATTTGTATTTGTAATATATTCTGCCTTCAAGTTGGCCTGTATGGATGAAATAGAAATAGCAACTATTTAGCAACAAATTCAAAGATTTTACTGAGTTACAGTTCATATGAGGAAATCAGTCAATTTAAATAAATTCATTAGTCCCTAATCTATGGATTTCACATGATTGGGAATACAGATATGCATCTGTTGGTCACAGATTCCTTCAAAAGAAACGGGCCTCACAATGGGCTTCAGGATCTTATGATGGTATTTTTGTGCATTCAAATTGCTATCGATAAAATGCAGTTGTGTTAGTTTTCTGTAGGTTATGCCTGCCCATACCATAACCCCACCGCCTCAATGGTGCACCCTGTTCACAACGTTGACATCAGCAAACTGCTCACCCACAAGACGCCATACATGTGGACGCCATACATGTGGTCTGCAGTTGTGAGGCCGGTTGGACGTACTGCCAAATTCTCTAAAACAACTTTAGAGGCTGCTTATGGTAGAGAAATTCATATAAAATTGTCTGGCATGCCAATTGCACGCTCCCTCTTAACTTGAGACATCTGTGTTGTGACAAAACTGCACATTTTAGAGTGGCCTTTTATTGTCCCCACACAAGCTGCACCTGTGCAATAATCATGCTGTTTAACTAGCTTCTTGATATGCCACACCTGTCAGGTGGATGGATTATCTTGGCAAAGGAGAAATGCTCACAGGTATGTAAACAAATTTGTGCACAGAATTTGAGACAAATACGCTTTTTGTGCTTATGAACATTTTCTGGGATATTTTATTTCAGCTCATGAAACATGGAACCAACAATTTACATGTTGCGTTTATATTTTTGTTCAGTGTCGATGGATGTGGTGTGTAAGTGTGGTTAAAGGAGAGAGAGCATTTAGCACAATGTGTTGCTCGCCAGCTTGACAGATGCATTTGAAGGCTGTTCTTAGTCATCCCATCTAGCCCTTCTGTCCAGACTAGTAGGGCAGTGCGGGGGATGGGGTTCTGCAATTTAGTCACAGAGAATTTTGTATTATTTCGTAAATCTGAGATACTCCATGAAATGTTACATTTTGTATGGTATGTATTCGTTTGTGTCCATCAGTCATTTCGTATGATCTGTTACGAATTACAATTCATATTCTATGTTACAAATTTTAAAAATGTACAATATGATATGTTATGAATTCTAGCTAGGTGACTACCATTAGCTAGCTGGCTAACGTTAAGTAGGGTAGGGGTTAGAGTTAAGGTTAGGCTTAAGTTTAGGAGTTAGGGTTAAGGATATGGTTAGGGTTAATCTTAGGGAAAGGGTTAGCTAACATGCTAAGTAGTTGTAAAGTAGCTCAAAGTAGTATGTAGTTGAAAAGTTGCTAATCAGCAAAAATGCTAAAAATTTTCCTGATGAGATTTGAACTCGCAACCATCGGGTCGCTAGACACCCACCCATGTTAGACGCTCACCCATCCTCCCTGACCAACCACCCTACTTTTATTTTTGTCCTAAGTAACCAGCTGTCTTATGTATCCATACCAACTTAACATATCACACTAATTTGGGTGTCCCAGATAAACTTGAATTAATCTATGAAACCAGGCTGGGTGAAGACACAAAGCGTGATAGAGAGACACAGATGGAGAACCTGGACCTAGAGACATCGAAAGGGCGAGGTAAAATTAATTTAATATTGGATATTCAGTGGATATATATTCTCGTCAATAGCTATTGAACAAAGCATGCCATGACTAGGAAAATGCTATATTCTGAATTAGGGGTAGATGGAGAACAATCCACACATGTACTGTAAATATACACTACCATTCAAAAGTTTGGGGTCATTAGAAATGTTCTTGTTTTTGAAGGAAAAGCTATTTTTTTGACCTTTAAAATAACATCAACTTGATCAGAAATACAGTGTAGACATTGTTAATGTTATAAATTACTATTGCAACTGGAAACAGCAGATTTTTTAATGGAATTTCTACATAGGCGTACAGAGACCCATTGTCTGCAACCATCACTCCTGTGTTCCAATGGCACGTTGTATTAGCTAATGATCAATTAGCCTTTTAAAATGATAAACTTGGATTAGCTAACACAATGTGCCATTGGAACACAGGAGTGATGGTTGCTGACAATGGGCCTCTATATGCCTATGTAGATATTCCATAAAAGAATCTGCCGTTTCCAGCAACAAAAACAATTTACAACATTAACAATGTCTACACTGTATTTCTGATCAATTTGATGTTATTTTAATGGACTTAAAAATATATATATATATCAAAAACAAGGACATTTCTAGTGTATATACAGTACAAGTCAAAAGTTTGGAGACACCTACTCATTCAAGGGTTTTTCTTAATTTTGACTATTTTCTACATTGCAGAATAATAGTAAAAACATAAACAATGAATTAACACATATGGAATCATGTAATAACCAAAAAAGTGTAAAACAAATCAAAATATGTGTTATATTTGAGATTCTTCAAAGAAGCCACTCTTTGCCTTGATGACAGCGTTGGACACCCTTGGCATTCTCTTAACCTGACTGCCCTTGACCAGCACAAAAACATCCTGTGGCGTACTGCATTAGCATCGAATAGCCCCCGCGATATGCAACTTTTCAGGGAAGTTAGGAACCAATATACACAGCCAGTTAGGAAAGCAAAGGCTAGCTTTTTCAAACAGAAATCTGCATCCTGTAGCACTAACTCCAAAAAGTTCTGGGACACTGTAAAGTCCATGGAGAAAAAGAGCAACTCCTTCCAGCTGCCCACTGCACTGAGGCTAGGAAACACTGTCACCACCGATAAATCCGCGATAATTGAGAATTTTAATAAGCATTTTTCTACAGCTGGCCATGCTTTCCACCTGGCTACCCCTACCCCGGTCAATAGCCCTGCGCCCCTCACTGCAACTTGCCCAAGCCTCCCCCATTTCTCCTTCACCCAAATCCAGATAGCTGATGTTATGAAAGAGCTGCAAAATCTGGACCCCTACAAATCAGCAGGGCTAGACAATCTGGACACTCTCTTCCTAAAATTATCAGCCGAAATTGTTGCAACCCCTATTACTAGCTTGTTCAAACTCTCTTTCGTATCATCTGAGATCCCCAAAAGATTGGAAAGCTGCCGCGGTCATCCCCCTCTTTAAAGGGGGTGAAACTCTAGACCCAAACTACTACAGACCAATAACTATCCTATCCTGCCTATCTAAGGTCTTCAAAATCCAAGTTAACAAACAGATCACCGACCATTTTGAATCCCACCCTACCTTCTCCGCTATGCAATCTGGTTTCTTAGCTGGTCATGGGTGCACCTCAGCCATGCTCAAGGTCCTAAACGATATCATAACTGCCATCGATAAGAGACAATACTGTGCAGCTGTTTTCACCACATTCTTATCGGCAGACTCAACAGCCTTGGTTTCTCAAATGACTGCCTCGCCTGGTTCACCAACTACGTCTCAGATATTCAGTGTGTCAAATCGGAGGGCCTGTTGTCCGGACCTCTGTCAGTCTCTATGGGGGTGCCACAGGGTTCAATTCTCGGGCCAACTCTTTTGTCTGTATACATCAATGATGTCACTCTTGCTGTTGGTGATTCTCTGATCCACCTCTACGCAGACGACACCATTTTGTATACTTCTGGCCCTTCTTTGGACACTGTGTTAACTAACCTCCAGACGAGCTTCAATGCCATACAACTCTCCTTCCGTGGCCTCCAACTGCTCTTTAATGCAAGCAAAACTAAATGCATGCGCTTCAACCGATCTCTGCCCACACCTACCCACCTGTCCAGCATCACTACTCTGGACGGTTCTGATTTAGAATATGTAGACAACTCCAAATACCTAGATGTCTGGTTAGACTGTAAACTCTCCTTCCAAACTCACATTAAGCATCTCCAATCCAAAATTAAATCTAGAATCGGCTTCCTATTTCGCAACAAAGCATCCTTACATCATGCTACCAAACATACCCTCGTAAAACTGACTGTCCTACTGATCCTTGGCGATGTCATTTACAAAATAGCCTCCACCACTCTACTCAGCAAATTGGGTGTAGTCTATCACAGTGCCATCCGTTTTGTCACCAAAGCCCCATATACTACCCACCACTGCGACCTGTATGCTCTCATTGGCTGGCCCTCGCGTCATATCCGTCGCCAAACCCACTGGCTCCAGGTCATCTATAAGTCGTTGCTAGGTAATGCCCCGCCTTATCTCAGCCCACTGGTCACCATAGCAGCACCCACCCGCAGCACACGCTCCAGAAGATATATTTCACTGGTCACCACCAAAGCCAATTCCTCCTTCGGCCGCCTTTGCTTTCCGTTCTCTGCTGCCAATGACTGGAACGAACTGCAAAAATCACTGAAGCTGGAGACTCATATCTCCCCACTAGCTTTAAGAGCCAGCTGTCAGAGCAGCTCACAGATCACTGCACCTTTACATAGCCAATCTGTAACAAGCCCATCCAACTACCTCATCACCATACTGTTATTTATTTTATTTATTTTGATCCTTTGCACCCCAGTACCGCTACTTGCACACTCATCTTCTGCACATCTATCACCCCAGTGTTTAATTTGCCATACTGTAATAATTTAGCCACTATGGCCTATTTATTGCCTCACCCCCCTTATCCTACCTCATTTGCACAGACTGTATATAGACATTCTCTATTGTATTTTTTGACTGTATGTTTGTTTATTCCATGTGTAACTCTGTGTTGTTGTATGTGTCAAAATGTTTTGCTTTATCTTGGCCAGGTCTCAGTTGTAAATGAGAACTTGTTCTCAACTAGCCTACCTGGTTAAATAAAGGTGAAATGTATATATATATTTTTAAAACAGCTTCACCTGGAATGCTTTTCCAACAGACTTTTTGGAGTTCCCATATATGCTGAGCAGTTGTTGGCTGCTTTTCCTTCACTCTGCGGTCCAACTCATCCCAAATCATCTCAATTGGGTTGAGGTCTGTGATTGTGGAGGCCAGATCATCTAATACAGCACTCCATCACTCTCCTTCTTGGTCAGATATCCCTTCCACAGCCTGGAGGTGTGTTGGGTCATTGTCCTGTTGAAAAACAAATTATATTACCACTAAGTGCAAACCAGATGGGATAGATCATCGCTGCAGAATGCTGTGGTAGCCATGCTGGTTAAATGTTCCTTGAATTCTAAATAAATCTCAATCACCAGCAAAGCACCTCCACACCTCCTCCATGCTTCACGGTGGGAACCACACAGGTGGAGATCATCTGCGTCTCACAAAAACAGTCTAATGTTCATTGCTTTTGTGTTTCTTGGCCCAAACAAGTCTCTTCTTCTTATTGGTGTCCTTCAGTAGTGGTTTCTTAGCAGCAATTTGACCATGAAGGCCTGATTCACGCAGTCTCCTCTGAACAGTTGATGTTGAGATGTGAAGCATTTATTTGGGCTGCAATTTCTGATGCTGGGAACTCTAATGAACTTATCCTCTGCAGCAGAGGTAACTGTGTCTTCCTTTCCTGTGGCAGTCTTCATGAGAGCCAGTTTCATCCATAGCGTTTGATGGTTTTTGCGACTGCACTTGAAACTTTTAAAGTTCTTGAAATGTTCCGTATTGACTGACCTTGAAGTAAAAATGGACTGTCATTTCTCTTTGCTTATTTGAGCTGTTTTTGCCATAATATGGACTTGATATTTTACCAAATAGGGCCATCTTGTCACAGCACAACTGATTGGCTTTAACAAATTAACTTTTAACAAGACAAACGTGTTAATTGAAATGCGTTCCAGGTGACTACCTCATGAAGCTGTTTGAGAGAATTCCAAGAGTGTGCAAAGCTGTCATGAAGGCAAAGGGTGGCTACTTTGAAGAATCTCAAATATAAAATATAAAGAATATATAAATACTTTTTTGTTTACTACATGATTACGTTGTTATTTCATAGTTTTGATGTCTTCACTATTATTCTACAATGTAGAAAATAGAAAAAGAAAGAAAAACCCTTGAATGAGTAGGTGTGTCCAAGCTTTTGACTGATACTGTATACAGTGGGGCAAAAAAGTATTTAGTCAGCCACCAATTGTGCAAGTTCTCCCACTTAAAAAGATAAGAGAGGCCTGTAATTTTCATCATAGGTACACTTCAACTATGACAGACAAAATGAGAAAAAAAATCCAGAAAATCACATTGTAGGATTTTTTATGAATTTATTTGCAAATTATGGTGGAAAATAAGTATTGCGTGTTGCAACCGAGGACAGACAATTTTTTACTCGTTGCGAGCTTCAGCACACGGCGGCCCGTTCTGTGAGCTTGTGTGGTCTACCACTTCACGGCTGAGCCGTTGTTACTCCTAGACATTTCCACTTCACAATAACAGCACTTACAGTTGACCGGGTCAGCTCTATCAGAGCTGATATTTGAAGAACTGATTTGTTGGAAAGGTGGCATCCTATGACTGTGCCACGTTGAGTCACTGAGCTCTTCAGTAAGGCCATTCTACTGCCAATGCTTGGCTAGGGAGATTGCATGGCTACGTGCTTGATTTTATAATCCTGTCAGCAACGGGTGTGGCTGAAATAGCCCGAATCCACTCATTTGAAGGGCTGTCCACATACATTTATGTATATAGTGTATTCATATATAGTATACAGGGCATTCAGAAAATATTCAATATTTTTTCACATTTTGTTATGTTGCAGCCGTGTTCTAAAATTGATTAAATGGTTTTTTTCCCTCATCAATCTACACACAATACCCCATAATGACAAAGAAAAAAATATTTTTGTTTTGCAAAATTATTAAAAATAACTTTTTAGACATTTACATAAGTATTCAGACCCTTTACTCAGTACTTGGTTGAAGCAACTTTGTCAGTGATTACAGCCTTGAGTCTTCTTCGGTATGATGCTACAAGCTTGGCACAACTGTATTTGGGGAGTTTCTCCAATCTGCAGATCCTCTTAATCCTCTGTCAGGTTGGATGGGGAGCATTGCTGCAAAGCTATTTACAGGTCTCTCCAGAGTTCAATCGGGTTCCAGTTTGTGCTCTGGCTGGGCCACTCAAAGACATTCAGAGACTTGTCCCAAAGCCACTCTTGCATTTTCTTGGCTGTGTGCTTATGGTCATTATCCTGTTGGAAGGTGAACCTTCGCTCCAGTCTGAGGTCTTGAGAGCTTTGGAGCAGGTTTCATCAAGGATCTCTCTGTACTTTGCTCCGTTCATCTTTCCCATGATCCTGACTAGTCTACCAGTCCCTGCCGCTGAAAAACATCCCAACAGCATGATACCGCCACCCCCACGCTTCACCGTAGGGATGGTATTGGCCAGGTGATGAGTGGTGCCTGGTTTCTTCCAGACGTGATGCTTGGCATTTTGGCCAAAGAGAATGCCAAAAGTGTGCAAAGCTGTCATCAAGGCAAATGGTGAGAAAAAACAAAACAATTTAATAAATTTCGAATTCAGGCTGTTACACAACAAAATGTGGAAGAAGTCAAGGGGTATGAATACTTTCTGAAGGTACTATGAACAAAGTGTACCATGACAATGGAAATGCTATATTCTGAATCAGTGGAGGATGGAGACAATTCCAGGCCTGTTTTTATTACTATTTTTATATTTTATTTGGGATTTTCAATTGCTCTCCTCTAATTCAGAATTTATTATTTTCATAGCTTGGCTCAATTGGCGAGAGAAAACCGAATATCTAATATAAAACTACTTTTCCCTGGGTCTGTGGGCGTTGCTATCAAATCATTGGTCATTATTACTGTATAGACCGATATCCTCCTGTTCCTTCTCTCACTGTTCTTGGGAATTGCTGGATGCTTTAAAACGTCATCATATTTTTCCTAAATCTAGGCTACAATGCAGGTTTGTTGAATGACATTCTGTTTTTTGTTGTAAAGCACTGGGCTGTGCATTCTCAGCGATCTTCGGGAGAAATATTGTCCAACAGTTGTTGAACAACCCCAATCAAACCATTGGAATGTATTTTGAAGTTTCATATCGGAAATGAAAGGATACACTTTGAAGTGGACTGTATAATGATTTTTTAGACCTATAGTGGATTATATTTTTCTGCTAAAGTGCTGTAACGAAAAGTGCTATAAAAAATCATAGAAGACCAGCAGTCAGTCAAAATGCCATGGGACATAATACTTTGCGGAATTATGCTTTTGCTGAACATGAGAACTTGTGAAAGCTTCCCGAACAAGTTTGATGAGGACATTGACAAACGTATAGACCCATTAGATTACGTTATCGATCCATTATATTATGATAGGCTTGAGGATCAGTTTGATAGAAATGTAACTGCTTGTGGTGAGTGCTCACCTGAATTGTGTCCCGTGGCACAAGAATGCAGGGCTGGGTTCATTTTGGACAGTTGTGGTTGCTGCCAAGAGTGTGGAAATCTAGAGGGGCAGACGTGTGATATTGGCGACATTAATGTGTTTTACGGTCTCTGTGGGACGGATCTTCAATGCAAAATTGACGATTTGGATGTTGGAGATGGAGAAGTTGCGGAGCCGCAGTGCGTCTGTCAATCGCAAGATGCGCTCTGTGGTTCCGATGACAGAACATACATGAACAATTGTCAGTTTAAAGAAGCGTACTTCTCAAATTCATCACTCAAGATAAAGCGCAAAGGTCCATGCAAAACAGGTAAATCGCTTATTATGATGCTATGGCTTTGATTTGCGCCTAGTACTGTCTCAAATCAGTGTACATTTACTCATCTACAGTTATTGCTCATAAACCGTGATTAAATTGGCAGACAGTAGACAAAAGATGACTTGGGGAAACTAACATCATGGCCAAAACAGAAACAAAATCTATTCAATCAATCTGCTAGCGAAATAATCATTAACGTGATAATTTTGCATACAATACACACTTTATTGTTCCATGTAACACTTTGCCACGTGGTGAAAAAAACTGTCAATCAGAAAGAGTGCATGAAATATGGATTTGGGCAAAGTGGTTTCCTGTCACCAGTCTTAGATTTTTCTGACAGAGTAGCAAGAGAACTCACTGAGACTGATCCAGAGGAATCTTTACAGGGCTGGCCTGTACTTCCCGCACAGGCATTGAGAAAGATGTATTGTTTTAACCAGTTCCAGGAGTCAAGCTTGCTGCTCAGGAGCTGTGTGAGAGAGGAATTGTCTCGTAAACACCCCAACTCTACCTCTTCTTTTTTTCAGTGCCGATCATCAAGGTCCCACCCCAGAACCTGGTGAATGTTACGGGTAGTAGCATGGTGTTCCTCTGTGAGGTCTTTGCCTTTCCAATGGCAATGATTGAATGGAAGAAGGATGGCAGAGACATTATTCTTCCAGGAGATGACCCACACATATCTGTCCAGGTGAACCTTGTTTAGAGGCTTCAATCAATGCTTCGAAAACCATCCTCTGCTGTTTCCTTAGTATATTCTTTAATGTTTCCATCAACATACTTACTTATTGGATGATGCAGAAATATTGGGTGGATTATGCATAGGTCCTTGGTATTTCATTTTATATATTGCGCCATAGAATTATGTACATTCATTCATTCAGTCCTAAACAATAGGCTATGCTTAAACATGTTCTTTGTCTGCCCTGTGCTGGACAGTCTCGGGGTGGTCCCCTGAAGTATGAGCTCTCTAGCTGGCTGCAGATTGAGAAAGCTGGCCTGGCCGATGCTGGCACCTACCGCTGTGTCGCTCGGAACGAGCTCGGCAGTATCTCTGCAATGGCTGTGTTAGGAGTTCTAGGTCCAGGTAATGACAGTTCTAGAGCTTTATTTAATTTTTCTTCAGCTGTCACACAAATCTTTCAAAATGACAGACGTGGGATTGACTCCTCTGGTTACGATACTACGTAAGGCTAATAACCCCATCTAATACTTTTTCAGAAGAGATGTCCGTCTACTTGACGGAGAACGTGACGGAAATGTTGGAGTATGGCCACTCGGAGAGAGAGTATGATGAGGATTACTACTAGTGATGTCCTCTGTTGTAAAGAATCAGCCCTCACTAACAGAGGTGCTGATGGCATCCTGAAAGTCTTCACAATTGTTGTAGTGTTGCACACGCAGATTTTGTACAACTGTTCAGCTTAACCCCATGTTTTCATCTCTACATCTGTAGTCAAGATGGTGAAAGTGGAGATGTGAACGTGATATATAACAAAAGCATAGGTGAATATGTGTGGAAGTTGATTATGGAAGTGTCTGATCATTCCTGAAGTCTATATTGTACACTATATATAGTACTGAAAGCATAAGGAATGAATGTCTCTTTGTTCAAAAGCTGTTCAAACCCATTTTCCTTGTGACTATAAGTCTACATTCCAAAGTGCAGGAAAGTTGTCCTGTTACTGTCTGGTAAAAGGTTTAGCCATCCCCTCAGGATGAACCTGGCATGTGTGCAACCAATATGTGCAACTGGATGTACTCTATGTGGAATGTCTAGGTGCATTGTTGTGTCTCAGAACTGGAATGTACATTTAGCTGGTTTATAGGTTTCTATCTATCGCTGTAATGCTTGGGCAGATGTGTCAGTAAGCCAAGCCCAGCTCTGGTCACGGTGGAGAGAAGCCCACAGATGGTTTTAATGTTTTTGTGCAGCTCAGACATGAAGAGAAACACCATCTCCTTTGTTCGTGTGTCAACAAGGTTCTATTTCCTTTTATAAGAGATTATGGACTACCTTGGACTTGATCTAAATATAGCCATTCCTACTACATCTACGCAAAGGAAGCAACATCAGACTAAGAATATTATGAATATGAATAAAAAAATTATATTACAAAGATTTGTTATATTATACTACTTCTGAATATTACAATATATCAAATAATCTCAAAGGGGATATATGTTTTTCCAAATTATTTATGCTTTCATCTGGATAAAAAAAATCTGTATTGACAAATTAAATGTAAAATGCGTACATTTTGAAGCAGTGATGGCTTACTACATACTGTTACTGTTACATATTGCATTCCCAGAAGAAAGAAATATGCAATAAATGAAAAACAGTAATCACAAACAGTCTCTGCATGTATTTGCGTGCCAAAGTCCCTTCAGCAACACTGACTGTTAAAGTAATTACAGTCATACTGGTGTAAATCAAAGCCATGGTCTGGACCCCTACTCTTGAAATAACCAGACAATATCCCTGTTTGTTTGCTTCCATTTTCTTTTGCTGTGTTATTTCAAGCAGAGCCCATCATTGGAGGAAAACCCCAGTCAAGGAGTAACTCCCCAACTCTTGGAATCCATTTATTTTTAACTGTATGGAAAACTTTTAGATATCAAGAGGATTGTTTGAGGCTCAGATGGGCATGGGGCTTTCAGTTCCCTCGAGCTCGTCTAATATCCTGTCCACTGAAAATACATTACTGGCAAAGGAGGAAAGCAAAAAAGTTTGAGGGAAGCAGTTCAGGTCTGCTTGAAACATAGCTACTTTGCTTGATTGACAGTCACAGACAGCACCAGGGTGGAAAACATAATAAACATTCAGGGCCTGTTTTATTTCCGAGCTATGTTTTAGTGATGCAAAGAAAGTAGGGAAATTGACATTCCTTGAAAGGTAGCAGGAATTAGGAGACAAAGCAAGAAAATATACAGTGCCTTGCAAAAGTATTCATCCCCCTTGGCGTTTGCCTATTTTGTTGCATTACAACCTGTAATTTGAATAGATTTTTATGTGGATTTTATGTAATGGAGATACACAAAATAGTCCAAATTGGTGAAGTGAAATGAAAAAAATGACTTGTTTCAGAAAAAAAAAAAAAAAAAAAAAAAAAAATGAAAGTGATGCGTGCATCTGCATTCACCCCCTTTGCTATGAAGCCACTAAATAAAATCTGGTGCAACCAATTACCTTCAGAAGTCACATAATTAATTAAATAAAGTCCACATGTGTTCAATCTAAATGTCACATGATCTGTCACACGATCTCAGTATACATACATCTGTTCTGAAAGGCCCCAGAGTCTGCAACACCACTAAGCAAGGGGCTCCACCAAGCAAGCGGCACCATGAAGACCAAGCAGCTCTCCAAACAGGTCAGGGACAAAGTTGTGGAGAAGTACAGATCAGGGTTGGGTTATAAAAAATATCAGAAACTTTGAACATCCCACAGAGCACCATTAAATCCAATATGAAAAAAATAAAAAAATATGGCACCACAACAAACCTGCCATGAGAGGGCTGCCCACCAAAACTCACAGACCAGGCAAGGAGGGCATTAATCAGAGAGGCAACAAAGAGACCAAAGATAACCCTGAAGGAGCTGCAAAGCTCCACAGGAGAGATTGGAGTATCTGTCCAAAGGACCACTTTAAGCCATACACTCCACAGAGCTGGGCTTTGAGGAAGAGTGGCCAGAAAAAGCCATTGCTTAAAGGAAAAATAAGGAAACACATTTGGTGTTCGCAAAAAGGCATGTGGGTGACTCCCCAAACATATGGAAGAAGGTACTCTGGTCAGATGATACTAAAATTGAGCTTTTTGGCCATCAAGGAAAATGCTATGTCTGGCGCAAACCCAACACCTCCCATCACCCCGAGAATACCCTCCCCCCAATGAAGCATGGTGGTGGCAGCATCATGCTGTGGGGATGTTTTTCATCGGCAGGGACTGGGGAACTGGTCAGAATTGAAGGAATGATAAATACAGGGAAATTCTTGAGGGAAACCTGTTTCAGTCTTCAAGAGATTTGAGACTGGGACGGAGATTCACCTTCCAGCGGGACAATGACCCTAAACATACTGCTAAAGCAACATTCGAGTGGTTTAAGGGGAAACATTTAAATGCATTGGAATGGCCTATTCAAAGCCTAGACCTCAATCCAGACTTAAAGATTGCTGTGCACCAGCGGAACCCATCCAACTTGAAGGAGCTGGAGCAGTTTTGCCTTGAAGAATGCGCAAAAATCCCAGAGGCTAGATGTGCCAAGCTTATAGAGACATACCCCAAGAGACTTGCAGCTGTAATTGATACAAAAGGTGGTTCTACAAAGTATTGACTTTGGGGGGGTGAATACTTATGCACCCTCAAGATTTCAGTTTTTTGTACTATTTCTTGTTTGTTTCACAATAAAAAATATGTTGCATCTTCAAAGTGGTAGGCATGTTGTTTAAATCAAGTGATATCAATTAAAATCCATTTTAATTCCAGGTTGTAAGGCAACAAAATAGGAAAAATGCCAAGGGGGTGAATACTTTCGCAAGCCACTGTACAATATACAGGATAATACAGGATTTCTCTGGGGAACATTGTACTTCTACCACATGAAAAGCATCAGGAAATACATTTCCAGAGATTCAAATAATGCAAATGTATTCCAGAACTTTTTACCCCTTACTAATTATATTTTTTAAATAGATGCTGAGCAGACAGATTCAGTATCAAAATCCATAGGACTTAAAGATCACATTTATTTTCAGATTTACAAGTCATGTAACTTTCTTATACAAAACATCCTGCTTCAAAGATTAAAAAGTACTTACAAAGAAAACTTGGAGTCAAGCTGTGTTGGTACCTCCTGCTGGCCAAAGACTGTACAACAGCATACAGTGTAAAACATATATATAAGTTGTTGTAGGTTATTGTAGTTATTGTGTATTCAAGGCCTTCACAGCAGAAATTGGGTATATGATAAACCACGATTAAAATAAAATATGTTGGGCATTGTGGTTTTATGAAGCATCAGGGAACAGTAGTCAACAAATCTTGAGAAATCCTCTGAATTCAGGTTTACAATGGGCTCACACAGTAATCCCAGATCTTTTCATGATGACATCTTTGATGTGGGCACCCTCTTTTTTCACATTAGTTAATTTTCACCCTCACGTTATCATACGGAGAGTTTTCCTCCTCTTCATGTTGGGGTGTATCCGGCGGAAAAGCTCTCTTAGGTGGCTTGGGGACAGCGTAGTCGTCAACGTGAGGGTTGTATGGATACTCGTGGCCATTGGGGTCAACTATGGTGCCCATGATTTTCCATGCCTGACCTCTGACCTCCTCGGGGTCATCGTAAACAGAGGTGGGGCAGTTGGGCTCCAAAGCTATAGCTGCAGCACAGCCCTCCGGTTCATCATAGATGTGCTCTGCCTTCGTGTATCTGACTTTAGTGCCCTCAGACCTACTTAGGCCTGATCGGATGGCCAACTCATCAATGCTGTCATAGAGGGGATCTGGAGCATCATCCCCCTGGCAGCCTGACCTCTCACAGCCTTGCGGCTCCATCCCCAGGGGGAGGTGGACACTAAGCAGCATGTCTGCCATCAGGTTCTTGGCAATGGTGTCAAAGGGGAGAGAGTAGTCTGAGTCCTTTGAGGAGTGGTTGGGTCCAGCGCTGAGGCTGAGGGAGGGCTTATCCTCCTGCTGCCTCCTCTCCCGAGGCATGTTGATCTCAGAGTAGGTCTGACTCTCGCTGTTCATCAGAGGGCAGCTGGAGATGTTCTTCACCTGGTTCTTGCAGGGAATGCCTCTGGTGTCCAGTGTCAGGCTCTTGACCCCGGTGAGGAGTTTCTCCATGGGGGGCTCCAATTTGGCCTGGGGGAGGTGTGGGGGAGACGATCCGTCCCTCTGCAGGGCTTCATTGACGATGCTGTAAACACCCAGCTCCCCTGCTGGCAGGAGCTTGGGCCCAGGGTCCATCTCCTGGCCTCCTGAGGCCTGTCGGAGGGGTAGGCCTGCACTCCTCTGGAGGTTGATGGCTGACTCCAGGGCATGGAACAGCATGTTGCCCTGTTTGGTGTCAAACTCAAAGCTACCTTCGCCAGAGTCACATCTGCGACCCGCTTCAAAGGAAAATGTCACCTGTAAAGACATTTGTGTGAGATTGGTTAAAACTTCACTCTGAAGGAAAGTTTCTTACATATAATTATCAGCTATTCACTCATAGGGAGAAACCTCGTTGTGCTTTATTTAAAGACTGTACTGTATTTGGGTCACCTTTCTTTAACACTAAAATAATTGTCTAGGGTTGCAAAAATTGGCCAAAATTCCCAGAAGTCCCAGTAAGATGATTAGTGAAATCAGGAGGGAAAAAGCGAGATATCCAGGAATCCCCCAACAAGGATTTCTTGAAAACCTTGGAATACTGGCAAAGTTACCGGAATTTTACAACCCTATCCTCAACCATTCCAAGAGAGATTTGTTGAGATTTTAGATGTTGTTGTGATTACTGGGCTTTTGTAGTTGACAGTTAATGAGAAGGTCACCTTGTCCCGTCCGAACCTCCGGAGGTAGCGGTAGGGCCAGGTGAAAAGAACCTCTCCTGACTTGGGCTCTTTGAGGAGGAGGCTGTCGAAGTCTGTCCGTAGAACATAGGGGCCTCTCAGCTTGCAGCGCTCTGCTGCCTCCGTCCTCCTCACCACCACCCTGAACTCCTTCAATGCTGGGAAACAGACAACAGACAGACAGGATGTAACAGACAGACAGTCTGGGAAACAGACAGACACTCTCCTCTAACTCAACGCAAACAGTATCACACTGACTCAAATTGCAGTGTCCTTATTACACATGGATTTTTACACCTAGTGATAAAAGTATGTAAACCCATATACAGTTTTTATAGTATTTATCAAAAGTGATATTGCATTGTGTTTGGTTGCCATGAAACCAAATATCAACATATGAAGGAGTTGTATATTTTGCTTGAATAGTTCAATCTGTGCCACTGACTTGTCTGGCTTTAATTCCAATGTGTCTACAAATTAATAATTGATATGTTCAGTGATGTAGTGGTAAAAAATTCACTGAACGCCAGTGCAGGGAAAAAAGTCACTCTTCCTATACTTTAAATGTATTTGTCTGCAAATTGTGGGTAAACTTGGCAAAAAAAACAGGAGTAAACTGTGCTTACTTGCATTTGCCCTCCACTACACTACTGGATTTGTTGGATCACGTCTCCATCTCAAACAAAAATCTAAGTTAAAGAATAGGACTAAATCAAATCAAGCTTTAAATGCACTTTAAATGAAGTTTGATTTGATTTAGTCCTATTCTTTGACTTACATTCTTGGTTGATGGAGATGTGAATCCAACATACAAATGATTAGTTTATACAAACTGTTCTTCAAATGTTGATATTTGGTTGCGTTGACATTATATACAAAGTTTGTCTATGTTGGAATTTGGTTACCATGATGACATATAGTGCCTTCAGAAAGTATTCATACCCCTTGACCCGTTGAGATCTTGTATCACTGGCCTACACACAATACCCCATTATGTCAAAGTGGAATTACGTTTTAAGACATTTTTACAAATTAATACAAGCTGTAATGTCTTGAGTCAGTAAGTATTCAACCTATTTGTTATGCCAAGCCTACATAAATTCAGGAGTAAAAATGTGTTTAGCAAGTCCCATAATACATTCGACTCACTCTGTGTGCGATAACAGTGCTTAACATGATTTTTGAAAGACTACCTCATCTCTGTACCTCACACATACAATTATCTGTAAGTTCCCTCAATTTGAGCAGTGCATTTCAAACAAAGATTCAACCACAAAAGACCAGAGAGGTTTTCCAATGCCTTCCAAAGAAAGGTACCTATTGGTAGATGGGTAATAAAAATAAAAAATCCGACATTGAATATTTCTTTGAGCATGGTGAAGTTATGAATTATACTTTGGAGGGTGTATCAATACATCCAGGCACTACAAATATACAGGCATCCTTCCTAACTCAGTTGCCAGACAGGAAGTAAACCACTCAGGGATTTCACCATGAGGCCAATGGTGACTTTAAAACAGTTAGAGAGTTTAATGGTTGTGATAGGAGCAAACTGAGAATGGATTAACAACATTGTAGTTACTCCACAATACTAACCTAAATGACAGAGTGAAAAGAAGGATGCCTGAACAATTTTTTGATATTGTTTTTATTAACATGCATCCTGTTTGCAAGAAGGCAATAAAGTCAAACTGCAAAAAAATGTGGCGAAGAAATTAGCTTTATGTCCTGAATACAAAGTGTTATGTTTGGGGCAAATCCAACACAACACATCACTGAGTACCACACTTCATATTTCCAAGCATGGTGGTGGCTGCATCATGTTATGGGTATGCTTGTCATCAGCAAGGACTAGGGATTTTTTTGGGGGGGATAAAAGAAAACGGAATAGAGCTAAGCAGGAAAACCTGGTTCAGTCTACATTCCAACAGACACTGGGAGAAGATTTCCCCTTTCAGTAGGACAGTAAGCTAAAACACAAGGCCAAATATACACTGGAGTTGCTTAGCAAGATGACACGGAATGTTCCTGAGTGGCCTAGTTACAGTTTTGACTTAATTCGGCTTGAAAATCTATGGCAAGACTTGAAAATGGCTGTCTAGCAATGATCAACAACCAACTTGACAGAACGTGAAGAATGTTTTGCAAATATTGTACAATCCAGGTGTGCAAAGCTCTTAGAGACTTACCCAGAAAGACTCATCAGCTGTAATCGCTGCCAACGGTGATTCTAACATGTATTGTATTGAAGTTTGCAATTTGAAATGTTCTAAAAACATGTTTTCACATTGTCATTATGGCGTATTGTGTGTTGATGGATGACAAAAAAAATCTATTTAATCAATTTTGAATTCAGACTCTAACACAATATATGTTGACAAACACAATATGTTGACAAATTATGTTGAAACAACATTGATTCAACCAGTTTGTGCCGAGTGGGCAGTGTCCAAAAAATGGGTCTACATTGAAGATTGTGGGTCGTCCAGCAGGACAACAACCCCAAACACACATAAAAAAGCAGCCAGAAGTTAAAAAGAAGTGCTCGACTGTTCTGGAGTGGCCAGCGAAGAGTCCAGATCTGAATCACATATAAAAGCTATAACGAGATCTGAAAACAGCAGTTGGTGGAGGGCATCCCCCAAATTTTGAAGAATTAGAGCAGTTTGCTGTTAAGAAGTGGGGCAAATTGTCAGTATACGGTGCAGCAAGCTCATTGATGGTTACAAGAAGTGTTTGTCTGCAGTTATCTTGGTCAAAGGCTGCACAACCAAGTACTAGCCCGGGAATGGCAATAATTTTGTCCATGCCATTTGTCTTTATTTTCTCAATCAAAAATGTAAACTTAAGTTTCCAGAAATGTAATTGGTTCTTCAATGTTGAAAATCTAATAACAGGTTTTATAACATTTTTAAAAACGTTTTTTTTCCGAAGAAATAGTTAATTATTTTTTTAAAGTGCAAGTGTGACAATATATTTGGCCGCAACTGTACAGTGCAGAGTTAAACAACACCAGACTCTCTGTCAGGTCCTAGCATATTGTACTGCAGGCTAACTGATTTCCCCCCAAATTCCAGTTGTAAAGTGATCATTCCAGTGCTGGACCCCCTCCCCACTGCTACTGTGGTTCCCATTATGAACGAAACAAGCCAAGTTACAGTCGGTGCAATGAACATAAGCTATGGGGGAGAGCACTGCACTTTGTCAGTTGCTCTGTGGGAGGGAGATCAAATCCCAGTCACAGCCAGAGGCATATTACTCCTGTTTTCCATTCACTTGGATTACAGTCTTTAAGTGAGAGAAAAGTGGAATGCATTCTCATTACCAATCCTAGACCTACACAGTGCCATGTATTTAGAATGTAACTTTGGCCTGAATGCCAAGCGTCACATCTGTAGGAAACCTGGCATCATCCCTACAGTGAAGCATGGTGGTGGCAGCATCATACATCATGCTTTGTCATTATGGGGTATTGTGAGAAGAAAAAAAATTTAAAATCATTTTTAGAATAAGGCTGTAACCTAACAAAATGTGGAAAAATTCAAGGGGTCTGAATATTTTCTGAAGGTGCTGTACGTACATTTTCCAAATCTCTATGTAATGGGAGTTTGAATATACTGTAGATCAGACTCACAATGTGTTAGCATGGTTTCAAAGAAAATACTTTCCACTCATGGATGAAAAGGATGAAAACCGACACTTGTGAAAACCTGTCACATCCATCACTACCCCTTCCCTTTAGGGTGCCTTCAAACCAAAATGCATGAAACACCCCAGCTAGCACAGTGGCTCGGCTGAGAGTCAAATGTCATGTGGCCCGAGTCTGGGCCCGAGTATTACTTATTACTCATGTGGCCTGAGTATTACTTATGGCTAGGATGCGAGGATTGAGCTCGGGACGATTCCGGTGTGAGTTATCTGGCCCAAATGTATAACTTGGGGCTCCGGACGATTAGGGCTACTCTCTGGCAGATGATTACATATGCTTTATATAATTAACATTTTATGATTTATTTTTCCATATTTTGTCATTGTTGCTGTGTCCCATCGCACTGTAGCGACTCCTGTGGCGGGCCAGGAGCATGCACACTGACACGTTCACCAAGTGTATGGTGTTTCCTTCAACACAAAATGTTTTTTTGTGTGGATGGGTATATTTGTATGTATAAAATGAATAATAGTAATATTTAAAATGACTAAATCGGGTAATTTTGTATACATTTATTTAAATTAGCATCGGGACGCTTCTGGGGGGATTCTGGTAAGATGCCAGCAAATTCGTCTGAATACCGGTAGACGGACACGGCCCGATGTACTTGGGCAGATTCTGGGCAGTCATTTATTTTGATTCCTGGCCGAGTCCGACACCCGATTCTGGGCCGATTCAATCAGTTCTGGCCCCCCAGAAGAGGGCCGCTTCTGGGCCGATTCCTCATTGCTAGCTGGGACATGTCAAACGCAGCGGTTTAGTAGGGTGGGGAGAAATAGTTAGCAAGAAACGGTGTTCTACATTTTTAATTGGTTGTGACGGACATATCTTGGCAACTTTTCTGATTGACAGCACACCACAACCCTAGGCCCTCCCCCAACGCACTGCTCCCATTGAAAACCATTGGGTTGCTGCATTTTTTTACAGATCCGTTTGTCATGTTTTGAAAGCACCCTTGACTGAGCTGGATCTTCACTGTAGTGCCTTTGAGCAGCACCTGAGAGAGAGACTCTGTAACAGAGCTGAGCAGAGCAGCATGTTTGTAAAATATGTCTTAGTAAGCCACAGATACATTGCTGCACTGAGTAGAGGATGTTTCGTTGAAAAGATGCACTGGCTTGTAACCTCTCAGGACTTCCTCAACCAACAAAAAGAGAGAAGGGCCTATTGACTTCCTGTTACATCCAAGCCCTATCTGACAGAAATACCCTGTTCTTAAAATAAACTCGCTGACTTCTCTATACAGTAGCTCAGCTCCACCTCTTTGCCACTGGTGGATGAGCCTAAACCACTAAACCAGTTTCTCAACCGAATTTATTTTAAAAAAAATGTTCCGTTCTACATTGCCTTCAGGTCATGTGATACTTTGCAGTCTGTCTGTAGGTCTATTTGGAGGCACATTGAACTAAGCGTGGCCCTGTAAAATGCTATGGATAAGTGTTTTGGTTTTTGGGTTAATATCTTCCCAGGTGCTTGTTTCAGAAGGTTGAGGTTGAGGAGTTGCTTCCTCTGCCTGGTGCACCACATGCATTTGCTGTTTGTTTATGAGAGGCATGGGATTGCATGACTGAAAATGGCACATGAAATAAAAAAACAGAGAATTCAGGATGGATGACTACACAGTCACTGCAGACATTTCAACTCAAGGTGCCATGACTACTACATATATTGTGTAATGCTGATAGAATTATTTTGGGAAGCCCAAGCACTAATTTCACATTATACAACTACTCTTGCTTTGGCTCATACAGTATCTGGCTACGATCAGCTCAGTGGAGATATTCATATTCATATCACACACAGAGATCCTGTTACATTTTTGTAATCCAACAGTAAATACCATAAACAATCTGAATCAGAGTGTGTGTTTTACCCTCAGAACGATACACTGGCTGCAGGCCTGTCAGCTGAAAGTTGCATGCTGAAGTTGTTAAGCTTGTGATCTCAAACGCAGGCTCTGGTTTACCTCACATGCATCTACTAATAATTGACCGCACATAGGTTACAGCCCCTCAGAAATAGACATACTGGTATACTTAACTCAAATCACTGCCACAATGCCTTAGCTATTACGATGTTGCTGCTAAGGACACATCTTGTTCTAGTTTTTATCAATAAGGAACTGACAGTTGTAGACAAGAATATCCAAGATCCAGGATGAGAAAAACATAGCTAAAAACTAGACCCAGATTAAGTCTCCATTGAATCTCCATTGAAATAGCTTTTTAGTCCAGGGCTTCTATTCACCTATGTCTGAGAAATCAGCCCTAAATGTTGTTGGTTGAAAGGATGTGATATTTAACATGTGATATTTATCATGTCAAAAGTCAGTGCCTCATTGTACTTTTAAGACATGGAGAGAACAGAAACAGTAGAGAACAGGATGTAACTCTTCTGACTGATAAGTAAGTGGTCAATGTGCAAACATGCGGACACTGGTGGTGCAATGCTCATCAACCACAAGACAGGAAAATATGTCACAATTTTCCACTATGTATAACAGTCAAAATAAGACAGAGATGTACACAATGTGTCTGTGTGTAAGAGGCCACAGAAAATGTATTACAAAATGCAGTTTGGTTTTATATTATATATTGACATTTATATTTTATTTTATTTTATATACTGTATAGTCAAGTTATTTGAACATTTACCTCAAATGGAAAATATAAAGAAGCACTTCCTTTATTCAAATTAATCTGAAGTCCTGTTACTGTAATGCTCCAATGTATACACCCCAATATGACTTACTTATTTAAAGCCCTAGGTTCCTCAACTTGAGCTCTGTATACACTCCAGTATACACTCCAGTAACTGATCAGTGTAGTGATGAGTTGAGTCACGTCAGGCACCTTGTCTTGCTATATAAAATTATTTTGTTTTCCTTCATGGGGTAAATAGGAAGACTTACCACTGTCTCTTCTGCTGTACAGAGAGTTGTCCTCCATCCCCATTTCTGCAGCATCTTCCTTTGACCGCTGCATACTGTTACGTTTCATCCCTCCTTTCTCACCCCAGTTCATCTGCATTGGTCAAATATACCATCATAAACATACTGTGAACGTCAACATTTCCAAATATTGTATTGTTGGTTGTGCTTGTGCGTAATAATAACAGTGTTCCCTTGTGTACTTAGCAGTGTTCACTTGTGTACTAAGCACTAGATCTGTACCTGCTGTTTCACCAGTGTTAGTTGGATGATGGATAATGCGGGCTAGCTACTGCTTTGGCACTGTTTTTTTTCCTCCTGAATTGTATTTTGCTAATACAAAGCATATAAGGGAGAGACTGTTAACTAAGTTCAAAACACAAGCTGAGTGAGCCATTACTCTTCAACAGTCAGCTAAAAACAGCTAAAATTAGTGGGTTTCTTTGGTAAACCCTGCTACTGTTTTTCATCACATGATGGTAGTGTCAACTCTCAGAAGTCAGTGTGTAACAGAGTATTTTTTTCTGTATAGCGTGACAGTTTTGAGTTCCTGAGTTATCTGCTTGCTTTTCAAAAATATTTTGAAGTGTAATGTCATATCTGTTGTCATAAGTGTAATGTCATATATTGCTGTATGTATGTTTACAGTATATCAGTTATGATTTAGGTCCCCAGCCCTATGTTGAACTGTACATGAACTGGACATGCAGCATCATATAAAGTGCGAACCCTCTACTTTTAAGCAGAATCAAACCTGACAAAACAAGGGATCTGACTGAACGTACAGGGAATGCAATTTCGCACAGTTTCTGTGTCCAGTCGTCCAGCTCGACCATCTCCACAGCAAACACAAAAAGTTTGTCTGCAGTCTCCACATGGAACTGGCCACAGTCTTTCGGGGAGCCCTCCATGTCCACTTCTGACACCCGGATACAGTCGCTTAGCTTGATCACCTTCTTGCTCTCCTGCTGCTTGCGGAGGTTTTTGTCTGATTTCTCCAGGGTGCTCGCACCATCTTTGCATTCAAAGAACTCCAAGCGTGAGATGGAGCAGGTACTCTCCCTGTACAGGATCGACCAGACCTTTTTCCATTTCTGTAGGGGAGTAGACAAAGCATGGGGTCAGACAGCAACAGAGGCACAGAAGGCCAATATTCATATTTTAAGGGATGTCTCTGCTTGTTTCATGAGGCTACTGGTAAGCCCTATTACTTGTTTCACTTCCTATAGCCTGGAATAGGTTTGACAGTATCCAACTGGTTCAGCAGGTGAAAAGAGGAAGATAAAGTGAATCCATTGTCAACACTGCTCTTCATATGGCATTGCTCAATACTGTCGAGGGGAATAACTTGGATGCTTTGCTCTGTGAAGTTCCTTTTAAAAAACGAAATATTTTGCAATTACGGGTTTGGGTTTTGCAGATTGGTTGCTACTGCTGCTATTGCACCATTAAAACAAAACCCTCTATGAGGGATTTCGAGACTGGTCTGAGACCCGCAATACTACTCCTGGAGCAAATACAAACACATCAGGAAAGTCTAGCCTGACAGGAAATTGACCTTAACTATAGGTTATTCCCCCTGGTTTAACTAAACAAAGACTCCTTAATCTACATAAGTCTCTGGTACTGAACTATGGAACTCTTTAGCTGTACCACATAAAAGTTATTGGTTGCCGTTTGCCTTTATAACTGGATAAATACCGCTGGTGATGCCAACAGACGACTATCTCAAATCAAAACGTGTCGTGAGGGGATTGAAAACAGTGAAAAAAGAAATAGGTGTGTAAAAGAGAGAGATAGTAATTGCATCTTTTTGTATTACTCTGCCATGGAGAAATGAATGTCATTGTTGTAGGGGCTTTGGATAAATGCCGAAAATAAGGTCTGTGGTAAAGACAGGCTTAGGAGATCTTATACGTTTTGTTCTGAGATCATTTTCATCAGCTAATGTAACTTTTTGTGAATTTTGAAGCATTTCTGTCAATTAAAAAAAGAACATAAAGCCTTCATAATTCATAAAGGTCATGTTAAATTGCTGAAATTATCTCATAAAACAAAACGTATAAGATCTCCTCAGCCTGTGTTAACCTCAGATCTTATTTTCGGCGTTTATCACAAAACCCTATTCTTTCCCTATTAATTTTCACCATAGGGATGACTGAACGAACCAGAGTTAACTCATTTCCGAGTTCTTGGACTACAAGCTGGCAAAGTCTGGATAACACAGCAGGGTATTTAACACTCTCTCTTCAGTCATGTGTGGCAACATCATTATACTGTCTTTCTTGATGAGCGTTAGCTATATTGTACAAAAAAATCAAGTTGATTCAAAGTATTATTATTAAGTAACTGGTTCCACAGCCATATTTTTATTTACTCAACTTTACTCAAGTGTTACCTGATCTAGAAAATTATTGTTGGCCTAAAATTCAGTCAAATTAAAACTGCAGTTGAAGTCGGACGTTTACAAACACTTAGGATAGAGTCATTAAAACTCATTTTTCAACCACTCCACAAATTTATTGTTAACAAAATAGAGTTTTGGAAAGTTGGTTAGGACATCTACTTTGTGCATGACACAAGTAATTTTTCCAACAATTGTTTACAGACAGATTATTTAAGTTATAATTCAGTTTACCACAATTCCAGTGGGTCAGAAGTTCACATACACTAAATTGACTGTGCCTTTAAACAGCTTGGAAAATTCCAGAAAATTATGTCATGGCATTAGAAGCTTCAATTTGAGTCAATTGGAGGTGTATTTGTGGATGTATTTCAAGGCCTAACTTCAAACTCAGTGCCTCTTTGCTTGACATCATGGGAAAATCAAAAGAAATCAGCCAAGACATCAGAAAAAAATGGTAGACCTCCACAAGCCCGGTCATCCTTGGGAGCAATTTCCAAACGCCTGAAGGTACCATGTTCATCTGTACAAACAAGAGTACACAAGTATAAACACCATGGGACCATGCAGCCGTCACACCGTTCAGGAAGGAGACGTGTTCTGTCTCCTAGAGATGAACGTACTTTGGTGCGAAAAGTGCAAATCAATCCCAGAACAACAGCAAAGGACCTTGTGAAGATGCTGGAGGAAACAGGTACAAAAGTAGCTACATCTACAGTAAAACAAGTCCTATTTCGACATAACCTGAAAGGCCGCTCAGCAAGGAAGAAGCCACTGCTCCAAAACCGCCATAAAAAAAGACAGACTACGGTTTGCAACTGCACATGGGGACAAAGATCGTACGTTTTGGAGAAATGTCCTCTGGTCTGATGAAACAAAAATAGAACTGTTTGGTCATAATGACCATCGTTGTGTTTTGAGGAAAAAGGGGGAGGCTTGCAAGCCGAAGAACACCATCCCAACCGTGAAGCACTGGGGTGGCAACATCATGTTGTGGGGCTGCTTTGCTGCAGGAGGGACTGGTGCACTTCACAAAATAGATGGCATCATGAGGGAGAAAAATTATGTGGATACATTGTATCAAGACATCAGTCAGGAAGTTAAAGCTTGGTCACAAATGGGTCTTCCAAATGGACAATGACCCCAAGCATACTTACAAAGTTGTGGCAAAATGGCTTAAGGACATCAATGTCAAGGTATTGGGGGGGCCATCACAAAGCCCTGACCTCATTCCTATAGAAAATTTGTGGGCAGAACTGAAAAAGCGTGTGCGAGCAAGGAGGCCTACAAACCTGACTCAGTTAAACCAGTGTCAGGAGGAATGGGACAAAATTAACCCAACTTATTGTGGGAAGCTTGTGGAAGGCTACCTGAAATGTTTGACCCAAGTTAAACAATTTAAAAGGCAATGCTACCAAATGCTAATTTATTTGATTGATAGATTTTTTATTTAACTTCATTTAACTAGGTAGGCCAGTTGAGAACAAGTTCTCATTTACAACTGCGACCTTGCCAATATAAAGCAAAGCAGTGCGACACAAACAACAACACAGAGTTACACATGGAAAAAAACAAACGTACAGTCAATAACACAATAGAAAAAGTCTATGTACAGTGTGTGCAAATGGCGTGAGGAGGTAAGGCAATAAATAGGCCATAGTAGCAATGTAATTACAATTTAGAAATGAACCCTGGAGTGATAGATGTGCAGATGATGATGTGCAGATGATGAAGTAGAAATACTGGTGTGCGGAAGAGCAAAAAAGTTAATAAAAATAACAATATGGGGATGAGGTAAGTAGATTGGATGGGCTATTTATAGATGGTCTGTGTACAGCAGTAGCGATCGGTAAGCTGCTCAGATAGCTGATGCTTAAAGTTAGTGAGGGAGGTATAAGTTTCCAACTTCAGCGATTTTTGAAATTCGTTCCAGTCATTGGCAGCAGAGAACTGGAAGGAATGGCGGCCAAAGAGTTGTTGTCTTTGGGGATGACCAGTGAGAAATACCAGCTGGAGCGCGTGCTAAGGGCGTGTGTTGTTATGGTGACCAGTGAGCTGAGGTAAGGCAGAGCTTTACCTAGCAATGACTTATAGATGACCTGGAGCCAATGGGTCTGGCGACGCATATGTAGCGAGGGCCAGCCTACGAGAGGATACAGGTCGCAGTGGTGGGTTGTATATTGGGCTTAGTGACAAGACGGATGGCACTGTGATAGACTGTGCCATCTACTCAGTTTGCTGAGTAGAGTGTTGGAGGCTATTTTGTAAATGACATTGCTGAAGTCGAGGATCGGAAGGACAGTCAGTTTTACGAGGGTATGTTTGGCAGCGTGAGGGAAGGAGGATTTGTTTTGCAAAATAGGAAGCTGATTCTTTAATTTTGGATTGGAGATGTTTAATATGAGTCTGGAAAGAGAGTTTACAGTCTAGCCAGACACCTAGGTATTTGTAGTTGTCCACATATTCTATGTCAGAACCGTCCAGAGTAGTGATGCTAGTAGGGCGGGAGGGTGCAGGCAGCGATCGGTTGAAAAGCATGCATTTAGTTTTACTAGTTTTTAAGAGCAGTTTGAGGCTACAATAGGAGTGTTGTATGGCATTGAAGCTCATTTGGAGGTTTGTTAACACAGTGTCCAAAGAAGAGCCAGAAGTATACAGAATGGTGTTGTCTGCATAGAGGTGGATCAGGGAATCACCTGCAGCAAGAGCGACATCGTTGATAAATACAAAGAAAAGAGTCGGCCCGAGAATTGAACCCTGTGGCACCCCCATAGAGACTGCCAGAGGTCCGGACAACAGGCCCTCCAATTTGACACACTGAACTCTATCTGAGAAGTAGTTGGTGAACCAGACGAGGCAGTTATTTGAGAAACCAAGGCTGTTGAGTCTGCCGATAAGAATATGGTGATTGACAGAGTCGAAAGCCTTGGCCAGGTCGATGAAGATGGCTGCACAGTATAGTGTTTTATAATTGGCAGTTATGATATCGTTTAGTACCTTGAGCGTGGCTGAGGTGCACCCGTGACCAGCTCAGAAACCAGATTGCACAGCCCGGAGAAGGTACGGTGGGATACGAAATGGTCAGTGATCTGTTTGTTACCTTGGCTTTCGAAGACTTTAGAAAGGCTGGGCAGGATGGATGTAGGTCTACAATGGTTTGGGTCTAGAGTGTCACCCCCTTCGAAGAGGGGGATGACCGCGGGCATCTTTCCAATCTTTAGGGATCTCGGACGATACGAAAAAGAGGTTGAACAGACTGGTCATAGGGGATGCAACACTGGCGCCGGATAATTTTAGAAATAGAGGGTCTAGATTGTCTAACCCAGCTGATTTGTACAGGTCCACGTTTTGCAGCTCTTTCAGAACACCTGCTATCTGGATTTGGGTGAAGGAGAAGCTGGGAAGGCTTGGGCAAGTAGCTGCGGGGGGTGCGGAGCTGTTGGCTGGGGTTGGGGTAGCCAGGAGGAAAGCATGGCCAGCCGTAAAGAAATGCTTGTTTTTATTCTCGATTATCGTGGATTTATCAGTGGTGATAGTGTTTCCTAGCCTCAGTGCAGTGGGCAGCTGGGAGGAGGTGCTCTTATTTTCCATGGACTTTACAGTGTCCCAAAACTTTTTGGAATTAGGATACAGGATGCAAATTTCTGCTTGAAAAAGCTAGCCTTTGCTTTCCTAACTGACTGCGTGTATTGGTTCCTGACTTCCCTGAAAAGTTGCATATCGCGGGGACTATTCGATGCTAGTGCTGTCCGCCACAGAATGTTTTTGTGCTGGTCGAGGGCAGTCAGATCTGGAGTGAACCAAGGGAGTGTATGTAAACTTCTGACCCACTGGGAATGTGATGAAAGAAATAAAAGCTGAAATAAATCATTCTCTCTACTATTATTCTGACATTTCACCTTCTTAAAATAAAGTGGTGATCGTAACTGACCAAAAACAGGGTATTTTTACTAGGATTAAATGTCAGGAATTGTGAAAAACTGAGTTTAAATGTATTCGGCTAAGGTGTATGTAAACTTCCGACTTCAACTGTATGTGTTTGCTCAACTTGTCTCATATGTTCATTCAACTATAAATTATTATTTTGGCATCAAAACTAAAAAAGGCTGTGCAACTGGTTACACACACACACACACACACACAATGCTTTTAACTTTCACATTGTACATACTTTGACATACATGATTACATTGTGCATACTCAATTATATAGTAATTATTTTATTAAAAATGTCCTAACCTGGGATTTGAACTCACATGGCATTTAGATCTTCCTGCTACGCCACCATGTCTGTCAATTATCAGTTCATCTGACTATTCTCTCATCATTGTTTTGATTTATTTATTTCAGCAATTTTGGGGTTTTCTGTATAGTTGTCTAATTTTGGTGGGGCATTTTACTCTGTTTTAATGTTAAAAACACTGTGTTTGTATAGCTAATTCCACAGCTTTTTTTTTAGGTTAGACGCACAAATAATAATTTGTAGTTTAATGAACATATGAGGCAATTTGAGCAAACATAAATTTAAGTTGGCTGAATTTTTGCCTACTTTTTGTCAAGTTTGGGCCAACTATTTTTTTGTTCAGGTAACACTCGGACCAAAAAGTGGAGTAAACCAAAAAAAGGCTGTGGAACCATTTACTAAATAATAATTACTTGAAACAACAATATTTTTTGTTTTACAGTGTAGATGATTTCACAACCTTGATCAATTAGCAGCTGTTTCTTACATGATAACAATACCACTATTAGATTGATGGATGACTCATGCTCATGATATCGAGAAGGCAGAAGCCATTGAGTTTATGTGTGTGAGTAAACAACACATATTAATAGTGTGTTCAGGCCACACAGACTCTGAGGAGAGTGCTACAAAGGAGCTGTGGCAGATCTTACCTTGCCAAACCTATGTTGCTGTAAGTAGAGCATTCCTTTCTTCCTGATGTCCTCCTCCATGGTGTACCAGCTCTGTTGCCCCTACTCCTCTCCACTTTTATCTCTCTGTTCAACACGACGCCCTGCTTGTGGTATTTATCTACAAATGACGCAAACACCTCAAGTTCCCTGTCATGTTGACTTCCTGTATGCGCAGCTGCATCACAGAACACAGCAGTTCAGTACTAAAACACTGTGTGTGTGGTACATTTTTGTCATTTAGCAGACGCTCTTGTCCAGAGCGACTTAAAGGAGCAATTAGAGTTAACTGTCTTGCTCATGGGCACATCAACGATTTTTCACCTAGTCGGGGATTTGAAAAAGCAACCTTCGATTACTGGCCCAACTCTTTTAACCACTAGGCTACCTGCCACCCTGTGTGTGTGTGTGTGTGTGTGTGTGTGTGTGTGTGTGTGTGTGTGTGTGTGTGTGTGTGTGTGTGTGTGTGTGTGTGTGTGTGTGTGTGTGTGTGTGTGTGTGTGTGTGTGTGTGTGTGTGTGTGTGTGGCCTTTTGGTGTGTGAACCTCTTGTTTCTCAATCACAAGAGGCGCAATTGTTTTGAATGTTACATATTACACGTTTTGCATGTTCCATAAAAACAATAAAGAGTATGATAAATGTACAAGTGTCACCATTCATAAGTAAAATGTAATTGTTGTAGCAGGGTGGCTAAAAAAATCAAATATTCTTATAGCCTTATTGGTATAGGCTACATTTAGTAAATTCTGTACAATTATTTTCATTTCACAGCCCGTCTGACTTTGTGGTCAAATTAGTGCATCCTTCCTGTGTCCATTTTCCATCATCTAAGCAACATTTGAATAAATGCAAAATAGACTTGTTGGCCATATTTGGGTCATGTTAGCAAAAAACTGTAAGGGGTTTACAAACTTTTTCACTTGGGCCCACCTTTCCAGCATTAGGGAACATCCTGCTCCTCTCCCTGCATGCGCGCCACATCTATTTTTATGGGAAGAAGCACTGTTCGTGACACAAACTGTTCACACCCATCTTGTTGGTGCAGTTTAAAGCACATTTTCTTGCAATTCTATACATTTTGCCATGTCTAATGTGTATTCATGTGACATTTGAGTGACACATTTCTGGGGAAAAGCAGCCAACAAGTGCTCAGCATATGTGGAAACTGCTTCAAGACTGTTGGAAAAGCATTCCAGGTGAACCTGGTTGAGAGAATGCCAAGAGTGTGCAAAGCTGTCATCAAGGTAAAGGGTGTCTACTTTGAAGAATCTCAAATATAACATATATTTTGATTTGTTTAACACTTTTTTGGTTACTACATGATTCCATATGTGTTATTTCATAGTTTTGATGTCTTCACTATTATTCTACAATGTAGAAAATAGTATAAATAAAGAAAAACCCTTGAATGAGTAGGTGTGTCCAAACTTTGACTGGTACTGTATATAATTAAGCAATAAGGCACGAGGGGGTGTGGTATATGGCCAATATACCACGGCTAAGGGCTGTTCCAAGGTGCCTTATTGCTATTATAAACTGGTTACCAACATAATTAGAGCATTATAAATAAATGTTTTGTCATACACGTGGTATATGGCCTGATATACCACGGCTGTCAGCCAATCAGCATTCAGGGCTCGAACCACCCAGTTTATAAATATATATATGCGGGCAGCCCCACATGTTTGGAACCACTGACCCACATCACCTGTATTGGTCAGGGAAAACATGCAGCATAGTGTTCTTTGTGATAGGCTACTGGTTGTTCTGGAAAGAGGCCCTGTTGTCAATGACAATTAAAATAAGGGCAACAAATGAAACCAATAAACACATTTTTATTGTTTTGTTTTGTTATAATAAAAAATTCGATAATAATAAGGTCAGTGAAAGAGATGTATTGTAGGTAATGGTCTAGGCCTGCCTAAGGTCATTTTCGTATAGAAACGCACAAGCTTGAGAAGGACGGGAAAGGGGAATGTGATGTAATGTATTGTACTTATGTTAATCACTTTTTTTTTTTACTCAAACAACTAGTGAAATATTACTAACAACAAATATATACCCTGTAAAAAAAAGGGGGGGGAAAGGGGAAAGGTATGTGTATTGTGTACAGATAGCTAGTTACTAAGCAACGATTGGTGGAGTGAGAAGCAGTGGCGCTTGAGTAGCTAAATAACTGTTCTGCTCGCTGGCAAACAACTAGTAACAGGCAGCTTATTGTTACAATATAGCGATATAAGGTTAGCTATAATCAACAGTTGTTTAATAATAACAATACTTATTTTGTTAGAGTATGGCTAGCACAAGGATTTCGGAGCAATTGCCCCCGCATTTTGACCCGACTCAAGCACCTGTTGCATTCGGCAACCGAGCCCTTCCGCGGCTCTCTCTGGAACTGCAAGATCCACAGCTGTGCATACGACATAGAGCTCTTGCAGCCCTCTGCGACCTGGTTCATGACCCAAAGAGGGCATATGAGGCTATTCACAAAGGTAAGATGCATATTCCATTATTGCATTGTATAAAATCATTGCTTTCTTAAACAAAACATTTGTGGAATCTCATTTTTAAATTGCTGCATCTGTTTCACGAGTCACAAATCTTGCATTGTAATGGTTTTGGGAGATAATACGTTCACCTGCATAAGGCAGCTATACACACGTGTTATTAGCTAGACAACGCAGGACTGTTCACTATTGTTATGTTCCCACGGTTTCCCATTGTTAACTTAGTTGGCTGGTATCTCACTGCATGGACGCTGGATCTCCCCGTTCTGTAACCGAGATAGCTAGCTCTACTAGCTTACACTCCGAATAAGACGGTTCTGTATTATTTACTTTGGAAGCTGATCGCCTGAACGAATATCTTTGTCGTGGACTCAGTTCGTACCCACGCACAACATCTAGAAGCTAGAAGTGTGCCTGTTAATCGCACAATAGTCAACAAAAGGGGACAACAAGGCGTATCCTTCTGAGTACTGTAAATTATTTGGGCTATATTCTTCACAAAGCCTTCTCTTAACCAGCGGGAAGTAAATGTTTCCAAACTAGATATATCCTCTGTGAATTTGTTTCAGGCTGTTTGGAGAGGCTGAAGGTCCTGCTGCAAGACAGAGACAGCTCAGTGAGAATCAAAACTACAGAAGTCTTTTACCTACTAGCTGCCCATAATGTAGGGAGGTGAGCAATCCCATGCCCAGGAATCATTTGGTCTACCCAATGGTCAATGCTATGGTTACTGCAGACAGTAGGTGGCAGCCTAGTACAATATGGTTTTACCAACAATGTCAATGACCACAGCCAAAGAGGAAGAGGCGAAGCGAGGTCGTTTACTCCACCCAAAATATGTCCATGTTAAGCAGATCATTAATTATTAAACAAGTGAAGAGTTTTTGTATGTGGGCAATGAGAGTGTCAAATTTAGTCAAGATAAAATGTATTGCTTTATTGATACATATTGAGGCTTATTTGATCTAATATATGTTTTGTAATTCTTAGGTTGCTACGAGTGTACTTATATAAGTGTGATGCACCTGACATCTCAGCCACTTTGAGAAAAAAACACTTTAGTTTTGAGTTGTCCCAGTTGAAATTTGAAATGTCGATGCATATTCATGAGGTTAGCATAGCATCTCACTCTCCATTGAATACAGGCAGATGACATCACCACCTCTCATCGCATATTCAAAAAGTATTTAAATAACGAGATTTATCCATCAATCCAAAGAGATGTGCTTGACATCCTGCCGTTCCACTCTGTGGACAACTAATCCCATTGTTAGGGTGGCGACACAAGCATCTTGTCATTATATCAAGTATCTCTGCAACAGTCAACTTCTCTATGGCAAGTTATCCGGATGAGGAAACAATCCTTAGTAAAACATTTTTTGGGGTACTTATTTCACACCCATAAATAGTAGACACGACTAAACTTGTGGACTTGCAAATGAGTGGAGGGAATCTTGGGTTGGGTGGCGATTGGTGTGAGTGGCGATTGGTGTGAGTGACACAAGTGTATGTCCCTAGAGAAGCCTTCCTCACATGGGATGTGGTGGCTCCACTGTCTGATCTTCTAGACGAGCCAGTTGATGCCTGTCGTAAAAACATGCATCGTGCACTGAAGATGGTGGCTGAGTTTCCTGCAGGTACGTATGCCTAGGCTTTAGTCTTTGGTTTTCAGCTGCCCCAATTACAGTGACACTCCAGGCAAGCTGAAGGAATTACACATGACATTTGGATGTATTTTGATTTAGACACTATTCAAACACTATAGCTGTGTTCCGAATACACATACTAATATACTGTATACTACATACTTAATGAGTATATACTACATACTATATGCTATTAGTTCCTTTTAGTATACTGTAAACAAATGGTATCCTTTCAGTTGAGCATAAGGTGCATTTGTAAATTCAATCTGGGGTGCAAGAGTGCGCTCTGGGCGTTCGTAAATTCAGAGCATTGTCAGATTGTCATTTTGTAATTTCAGAGCATTTCGCTCACTGGACGCTCTGGCTGAGGAGTAGGGTTGATCCGAGCGTTCTGAACTCACAACTGCAGTCAAGCACCCAAGCTAACTGGCTAACTTGCAAGCTACTTCCAGACACAAATGAGAGAACCCCTCACTCTGACCATTTTACTTGCCCTAGCAGAGCTAGTTAGGCTGTTTTGATGTTATCTAGAGTGTTTGTGACTGTAACTGTGCGGCTGGCAACAATTTAATTACTATTTTTTGCCGACGTTTTGATCTTATAAGATCTTCTAAATGTAACAATGATTAACGAAACAAGTGATTCAATGAAAGAGAATCCAAATCCTTAGACGATGGACATGTTTTAGGGCCTTATGACCTTATGACCTTCTGTCTCCTGGTCAGGTGCAGTGTGTATCGTAACTTTGGGCCTGGTTCCCCGGCTGGTGATGAAGCTGCCTGTTGAGCAGGAGGAGATCCGGGCCCTTATCCTGGCCACTCTCAGCTACTGTGTGAGGGTGGATGCCCTGCCGGCCCTGGCCAGTGACGGAGTTCCCATGCTGCGAAACCAGCTCTCTCACCCCTCCCCTGACATCCGCCGGGCCGCAGCCTCCGCCATGTTGGGCATCAGGTGAGCAGAGGCACAAACATGGATATGTTCCAATTGACACCCTATTCCCTACATACTGCACTACTTTTGACCAGCGCTCTATTGGCCCAGGTCAAAGTAGTGCCTTATTAGGTCATTAGGAGCCATTTGGTACGCAGCCATGCTCTACTTACTGACAGGAAAGAATACTTTTTACAAATCTAAATATTTGGAATTTGAGGCTTTCAATATTCATGAATGATAGGTGTCATGTAGAAAAAATGCACTCTAGTAATATGTGCATGCAAAATGAAAATCAATTAAATGTAAGTGGAAAAAGCTTGCTTTGAACTAAGTTATGATTCCATTTGAAGACCCCTGTTTGCCCTGTTAGTGTTCCATCAGAAGGAAAGCACAAGGTATGTGAGGAGGGAGTTCTCCCAATCCTGGTGAAGCTGCTATCAGACTGTGACCCAGGAGTGACTGCCAGTGCTGCTGGGACTATTATGAACACAGCTATTATCACTGAAGGTAAGGAGGGGAATGGATGTGAAAGAAAGGATATTTTAGATATATATTGTCTTAAGTAATAGTTTAGAGTTAGGGCGCAAGTTTGCATGTGAACAATGTTAACAACATAGGCTTATCTCTATGTTGCAGGGAACTTACATTATAGAGACATTCTGGAGGGTTCAAAACTACCTCGTTATTTTTTAAACTTCCCGTTTTGGACTCTGTGTTGATGTATCGCTCATACATGCATAATAAAATACATTGCATACGTCTATCAAATCCATGCATAAGGTAGAAAACATCTGAAATTAGATTTATAAGATTTATAAGACCTTGGTAGTAGTTTAATGTACAGTACCAGTCAAGTTTGGACACCTACTAATTTCAGGGTTTTTCTTTATTTTCACTCTTTTCTACATTGTAGAATAATAGTGAAGACATCAAAACTATGAAATAACACATATGGAATCATGTAGTAACCAAAAAAGTGTTAAACAAATCAAAATATTTGTCAAAGTAGCCACTCTTTTTGCCTTGATGACAGCTTTGCGCACTCTTGGCATTCTCTCAACCAGCTTCATGAGGAATGCTTTTCCAGCAGTCTTGAAGGAGTTCCTACATACACTACCGTTCAAAAGTTTGGGGTCACTTAGAAATGTCGTTGTTTTTGAAAGAAAAGCATATATTTTTTGTCCATTAAAATAACATAAAATTGATCAGAAATACAGTGTCGATATTGTTAATGTTGTAAATGACCATTGTAGCTGGATACGGCAGATTTTTATGGAACATCTACAAAGGCGTACAGCGGCCCATTATCAGCAACCATCACTCCTGTGTTCCAATGGCACATTGTGTTAGCTAATCCAATTTTATTGTTTTAAAAGGCTAATTGATCATTAGAAAACCCTTTTGCAATTATGTTAGCACAGCTGAAAACTGTTGTCCTGATTAAAGAAGCAATACAACTGGCATTCTTTAGACTAGTTGAGTATCTGGAGCATCAGCATTTGTGGGTTCGACTACAGGCACAAAATGGCCAGAAACAAAGACTTTCTTCTGAAACTCATCAATCTATTCTTGTTCTGAGAAATGAAGTCTATTCCATGCGAGAATTCCCAAGGAACTGAAGATCTCGTACAACGTTGTGTACTACCCCCTTCACAGAACAGTGCAAACTGGCCCTAACCAGAATTGAAAGAGGATTGGGAAGCCCCGGTGCACAACTGAGCAAGAGGACAAGTACATTAGAGTGTCTAGTTTGAGAAACAGACACCTCACAAGTTTTTTTACTTTATTTTACCTTTATTTTACTAGGCAAGTCAGTTAAGAACAAATTCTTATTTTCAATGACGGCCTAGGAACAGTGGGTTAATCTGCCTTGTTTAGGGCCAGTACAACAGATTTGTACCTTGTCAGCTCGGGGATTCGAACTTGCAACCTTTTGGTTATTAGTCCAACACTCTAACCACTAGGCTACCTGCCGCCCCAAATTGAATTGAAATGCATTCCAGGTGACTAGCTCATGAAACTGGTTGAGAGAATTCCAAGAGTGTACAAAGCTGTCAAGGCAAAGGGTGGCTACATTGAAGAATCTCAAATATAACATATATTTTGAATTGTTTAACACTGTTTTGGTTACTACATGATTCCATATGTGTTATTTCATAGTTCTGATGTCTTCACTATTATTCTACAATGTAGAAAATACTAAAAATCTAATAAAAACCTTGGAATTGAGTAGGTGTGTCCAAACTTTTGTCTGGTACTGTATCTCTTTCAATGCATTTCTCTGCAAACCACAAAATGTTGTGTGCATTGTAGTCACACAAATACATTAGAAGATAATTGTGACCCATTTCAGGAAACTAGGCGAATGTTGCAAGTCACGACTTCACAGGATTGCCGTTTGAACGTAATAAAAAAAAAAAAATCTAAATAAATACGAATACAATTGTTAAATTGTTAAATTACGAGCCTTGTTGGTTAAGCCACAGAAAAAGTGAGCAACCTTCCCACTAGCCATGATTGGCTGAGATAATGAGTGGGCACGACATGCCGAGAGAGGAGTTCAGATTGTTCTGCCATAGAAGCTCGTCAGTCTGTGTTGGTAATCCTGTCGAACGTGGCTTTAAAAAAAAATGTGTTGTGTAGTGGAGCTGCATAAGTGTGGTTCCTAGCACTGTGGCATTGTTGGCACTGTTCAATGTTTAACTAGCTAACGTTGGCTGGCTGGCTTGTTAGCTAACGTTACGTGACGTGTGTACAACACCTGTTGAATATGGCTGGTGCCAGTAAACGTCTGCAAAAAAGCGTAATTAAATTGTTGCCAGCAGAGCTGGTTAGGCTGTTTTCATGCTATCCAGAGGTAAACAAATCATCAGCCAGAGCGTCAAGTGTGAGCTTCGAGAGCGAAACGAGATGGGTGGGGCTAAAGCTTAACAGGGTGTGAACGATGCTGAACGGGTGTAGACAAAGAAGTGCTCTTCACTAGATAGCAAAACATTCAAAGGCAATTTTCTCAAAAGTGAGATTGCAAGTTGATCAACTTTCAAAGCAGAATAACTTTCCCATTGTTCCTCAAATGCAGGGTATGATATACTATTTTGTAGCTCTGAGTCTCTACTTTTATCTAATGTAAAAAACAACATTTCAAATTTTGCTACATAAGACCAAATACAGGTGGTGAGTCACAATTATCAACCCGATCATAAACACTATGCTCACAACCTGTATCTCCTAAATCGTGTTTCTGGTGTATTTTGTTTGACTTTTGGAATATATTGTGCAATAGGCTGCGTGTTTTTTTACAAGGCGCGCATCCATCCATTTATCCAATCCGTGATTTATTTTTATTTTTTATGTAACCTTTATTTTAATGTGAATCGTGACACAACATACGTAACTTTGATGCACTTGAGAAATGTATACTGCAAACCCACTTTTAAGATTAGGAAATATTGGCCTACCTTTATCTTGTGTCAACTATCCATCCAAATGAAATAATTCCATGTGTTCACCTTTTGTCTTCATAAACTTTTACCCATGTATTCCATAATATGGGATAATCCAATGTGGGCAACACTGCAGCTGTTGATTGCATTCACATTATCACATTCACTTGCTGGTTTGACATACTAGTCTGCTGAGAGCATGCGCTACAATGGGATAACAACCAAACATGATGGACAATGTTAATTGGCAGGTGGAATGATGTCCAATGAGGTTGCAAGATTAAAATGGAAGGTTGGATCAGGCCGGCACAGTATTGTCCAATTAGGTTGCGGGGTGAGCCCAACATGCACACCCAACACAGTTTTTAAAAAATTCTCTTTGTGCACACAATACAGAGGCTAGAGAACAATGACGTTATGATGTTGTACACAATCGTGCACAATTTTCAAGGACTCGTTTTAACTTGTGAGCGCTACTTTCAAAACTACTGGCTGAAATTCTACAAAACAAATGGAGCGTCTCTTTAACACACTGTAAAATGGAAGGGTGTCAAACAGGGCCGACCACTGGGCACAGACTTCAGTTCAATTTCTAGTTTTGATTTACATTTGGTTGAGTTGTTAACTTGAAATCAACGTGAAATCAACTAATCAAATCACCATGTCATTGGATTTAGGTTAAAATGTGGTGTGAAAAAAAAGACGAATTGCCCTTACGTTGATGAGTTTTTACAAATCCAATTTGTTTTCTACATCATCACATAGATTTTTGTGTTTTAAATTATGTGGAAACAACGTTGATTCAACCAGTGTTTTGCCCAGTGGGGAGTGTCTGTGGTTTCTCTTTCAGTCAGTCACTCAGCATAACATACTATAGGGTGTCAATGATCAATCACATTCACCTGAAGAAAACTAAAAACACACCCAATGGGCAAATGAATGCAGAGCCCGCCCTCGGAAACCCCACCTATCTGGCTATAACACCGGGGCTCGCATTCGTTTCCTAAATTCTTCGCTCTACAGCTCGCCTGACGAAGAACTTGTCACGCAATTTACAAGCACACAAAGACTACTGGATTTGGTGCCGACTTAGGTGTCTGTTAGTGGGGAGAGAGTACTCGTCCCCCTAGATGTTGCTAGTTTTGGGTCTTGGTCTCAGGTTTTGTGTTTTGTGTTTGCTAAAAGCAAACTATTTTCTGCTTTGCTTGAGGAGCTAATACTTCCTTGTTTGGGTAGGATTAATGTTTGCTAAAAGCCTACCACTTCTGCTCTGATTGTTTAGCCAGTGCTTCCTTGCTTGTGTAAGATGGCCTGTGGTAAGAATAAGTTCAAAAAGGCTAACAGGCCGGATTTGAACCGCCGACCATGCCCTACTAAGGGCAGTGGTCACCACTGGGTCGATCGCGATTAACTGGTTGATCTCCAAGGCATTCCTAGTCAATCACCAAACATTTCTGTAAAAACAAAAACAATATTTGTTGTATTTGTTTCACCGCTATTGGCGGTAGGTGCACTTGAATCAGCAGCCCTAGCATCGGGAAGGCAAATTGTTCCCATTTTGAACCATTTGATGTGTCCACCTACCCGGCAGGCCCAGAGAACAAATCAAGTGCACTTATAGGCCTACTACTAGCCAATCAGATAGCTCAGATCACTTTGTCTGCACAGTTTCCTCGCGCCATAGACTGTAAAAAAGAAGCCTTGATCGCACAGCAAAGTTAATAATGTGAGATTTCAAATATTTTAAAACCGTGACTACTCAACGAATACAGCAAAGAGCTGCTGTTTTAATGTTTAAGTTGTTATTCAGCACTGACAACACTTTGTTCAACACTTTTATAAGCCATAAAATGCGCATTCTCCCTATCACTGGAGGTTGGTGGTACCTTAATTGGGGAGAACGGGCTAGTGGTAATGACTGGAGCTGAATTAGTGGAATGGTATCAAATACATCAAACACATGGTTTCCAGGTGTTTGATGCCATTCGGTTTGCTCTGTTCCTGCCATTATTATGAGCCGTTCTTGTGTTGTTGTCATTAGCGGCTTGAGTCTTTTTTAATATCAAGGAATATTCCACTTTCTCTGCTCATAGGACTAACAACATAAATTGGTGCATGAGGCAGAAATAATGCAGAGTGACATTCGCCATCAGCTGGAAGACTGTGTCCCCTTTTCTCAGTGGAAGGAGAGAGAAGGGACGGTGAGCCGGGTGAGAGGCAACCTCACCGCTGCTCCCTCCCCTCAGACTGACCCTCAGATGCAGGCCATCAGTCCAGTAAAAAAATATGTAATTATTATGCTCAGCTGTGGCTCACAAGTAATTCACCAAATTAGACTCAGCTTGCATTTTGACTCAAAAGTGATCTTGACTGCCCACAATGAAAATATACTCACAAGTGCTATCCTGTTTGCCTGGGGTGGATAAACGCTCAGGCTGCTTTGGCTCGGAACAGTTCCTGTGACCGGTGTCACCGGCTGAGTTCAGCCTCTCTTGTATGTTGACTTCTTAGGAAAATTGTGGTTACTGAAGGAACACAGGAGGCTGCTGAGGGGAGGAGAGCTCATAAAAATGGCTGGAATGGGGTGAATGGAATGGTATCAAACACATTGAAACCAGTGTTTGAGTTCAAAACCATTCCATTAATTGGAATAGTAATAGTATTGTGTTCCAGCCATTACTATGAGCCCGTCCTCCCCAATTAAGGTGCCACCAACTTCCTGTGCTGGAGACGGTCCTTTCTTTGAAAATAACTGATACGGAGTTGTTCCTCACCTGTCATGCGGGGGAATTGACTGGGGTTCAATTCCCCTATGGGCATTCCAGTTCTCTGCTTCCCGGTCTCTTGACTGGTTTTGGGGGGGTTTCGGAGGAAGAGATGGATGAGCTAACTCCAGCAACCTCAAGTCTCTGCCACAGATATCGCGCTGGGCTGCAGAGCAGCAGCACGACGGTATAGCTCTCCTCTCCTTTGCAATGGAGTTAGCACAGGTTGAGGAATGTTTTACCACCTGTGATGACTGCGGTAAAGCGTTGCTTGACTCTTTCCATTTTTTTACCTGGAATAACTCACATTCAACCAAGTTGCATGAATGTGGAACTGTTTTAGAAGGGGCGCATGCCGGTATGGGAAGCTAGCTTGCATGCTGGTATGGGAAGCTAGTTAGCCACCTGGTCTTGGAGACTAACAGAGAGGCTATTCTTAGTCCTAAACTCCCGAAAAAGCATGGCTGGTTCCGGTGGACCAGTGTCTCTCTGTTTGACTTTGTCACAAATAGCCTACCTAAGTGGTGAATGATATTTGGGTGAGCCAATTTCGCAGAAGGAGTGTTTGGCTCATCTATGGAGTTCATGCAGTCCCGTTCCGAGGAGACGTGAAAGCAGGAAGTAGCAATGCTTTCTTGCTGCATTCAAGTAATGTTGGCAATATGACCTTCCTGCTGGGAAAATGCACGTTAACGCTTGTCCAACTCAGGTTTATGACTAGGAGTCTCGGGTATGATATCTGGACGCCAATTTTTTTTCATATGTGGGGCTTCGATGTCATGCACCACTGAGAATGACAAACAGGGCCAAGTTTTTGGGCTGTCAATGGTAACATTGTGCATTTGTATTTTTGTCATTTGGTGGACACTCTTCTCCAGAGCGAAGTGCTTCTACCCAAGGGCGTATGGTGTCCAAGGGTATCCCCACAGTTGAACACAAGGTTGTCGGGAGTGGCTGGTGTGAGAGGACATGACAAAATAACCACATTATCCCAGTACTCGTGCTGTTCCACCCCTTCAGATGACAATATATGGGAGGTCTCACAGTGGGTGTGTCCTAGCCCCTGTTTTGAGAGAGGAGATTTTCTCTCTTCTTTGGAAGCGGGCTATTCGGGGTGTTCCCGTCTCGGAAGCGGTTGGTTCAGCCGGTATTTCCTCGTTCTTAACAGTAATGAAATGCTGCATCCCATCCTGTACTTGAATGATTTGGACAAGTTCAAATTGCTCATGTTTTGGCGGCTAATATAGTCGGTGAGTCCCAGCGATTGGTTCACGTAACTACGTGTCTGGATGCATCTCGCCATTGCCATCTGTTGCTCAAGCTATCCCTGTCGTGCCTGAGGGCGTTAACTCCTTGGAGAAGCCTGCGACTGTTGTCACAGGGGGTTCCCATGGGCCGGGTAGTGTCCCGCAGGGTGATCACGACAGACACAGCCTCACTGGGATGGGGCGTGCTGTGTGTGGGCTACTAGGAAGGTGGCGTTTGGTCGACAGTGCTAAAGGCACTGCATATCAATTACCTGGAGCTACTGGTTGTTTTTCTGCTGTTTTTTTCTGATATTGGAGGTCCAGTATGTGTTGGTAAGGTCCGACAACAGGACGACAGTGGTGTTAATCAACAGGCAGGGAGAGACGTTGTCTTTCTCTCGCCTGAACCTGGGAAGGGAGCAACTACTCATCTTGGGGTCTGGCAAAATTAAGGCAGTTATACAATATTAAAAACATTACAAAACATTCATAACAGATTTCATTACTCACTAGGTGTGTGCCCTCAGGTCCTACTCCACTACCATATACAGTGCATTTGGAAAGTATTCAGACCCCTTGACAATTTTTTTAACGTTACAGCGTTATTCTAAAATTGATTAAATAGTTTCCCCCCCTCAATCTACACACAATACTCCATAATGACAAAGCAAAAACTGTTGTTGTTTTTTTAAATTATGCAAATTTATGAAATTAAATATTGCATTTACGTACAGTTGAAGTCGGACGTTTACATACACCTCACATTTCAACTCAGTTTTTCACAATTCCTGACATTTAATCCTAGTAAAATTCCCTGTCTTAGGTCAGTTAGGATCACCACTTTATTTTAAGAATGTGAAATGTCAGAATAATAGTAGAGAGAATGATTTATTTCAGCTTGTATTTCTTTCATCACATTCCCAGTGGGTCAGAAGTTTACATATACTAAATTATTATTTGGTAGCATTGCCTTTAAATTGTTTACCTTGGGTCAAACATTTCAGGTAGCCTTCCACAAGCTTCCCACAATAAGTTGGGTTAATTTTGGCCCATTCCTCCTGACAGAGCTGGTGTAACTGAGTCCGATTTGTAGGCCTCCTTGCTTGCACACTCTTTTGTTCTGCCGATAAATTTTCTATAGGATTGAGGTCAGGGCTTTGTGATGGTCACACCAATACCTTGACTTTGTTGTCCTTAAGCCATTTTGACAGAACTTTGGAAGTATGCTTGGGGTCATTGTCCATTTGGAAGACCCATTTGCGACCAAGCTTTAACTTCCTGACTGATGTCTTGAGATGTTGCTTCAATATATCTACATCATTTTCCTGCCTCATGATGCCATCTATTTTGTGAAGTGCACCAGTCCCTCCTGCAGCAAAGCACCCCCACAACATGATGCTGCCACCCCCGTGCTTCACGGTTGGGATGGTGTTCTTCGGCTTGCAAGCCTCCCCCTTTTTCCTCCAAACATAACAATGGTCATTATGAACAAAAGGTTCCTATTTTTGTTTCTTCAGGCCAGAGGACATTTCTCAAAAAAGTACGATCTTTGTCCCCATGTGCAGTTGCAAACCGTAGTCTAGCTTTTTTTATGGCTGTTTTGGAACTGGATTCTTCCTTGCTGAGCGGCCTTTCAGGTTATGTCGATATAGGACTCGTTTTATACATTTGTACCTGTTTCCTCCAGCATCTTCACAAGGTCCTTTGCTGTTGTTCTGGGATTGATTTGCACTTTTCGCACCACGTTCATCTCTAGGAGACAGAACGCGTCTCCTTCCTGAGCGGTATGATGGCTGCATGGTCCCATGGTGTTTATACTTGCGTACTATTGTTTGTACAGATGAACACGGTACCTTCAGGCATTTGGAAATTGCTCCCAAGGATGAACCAGACTTGTGGAGGTCTACATTTTTTTTTCTGAGGTCTTGGCTGATTTCTTTAGATTTTCCCATGATTTCCCTTTAGATTTTCCCATGATTCTCAGGCTTGTAAGATAAGTATTGTTCTTGGACATGGGCTTACTAACACACCTTTCCCAGCAATGTAGAGAGAAAAAAAGATAAATAATAGTAAAGTAAAATACGTAATAATAAAAGTATTAATAGATACACAATGAGTAACGATTACTTGGCTATATACAAGGGGTACCACTACCGAGTCGATGTGCAGGGGTAAGAGGTAATTGAGGTAGATACAGTGCATTCGGAAAGTATTCAGACCCCTTGACTTTTCCCACATTTTATTACGTTTCAGCCTTATTCTAAAATCGATATGTTTTTTCTCCCTCAATCTACACACAGTACCCCATAATGATAAAGCAAAAGCAGTTTTTTTTTTAATGTATGCAAATGTATAATTTTTGTAACTGAAATATTACATTTCCATAAGTATTCAGACCCTTTACTCAGTACTTAGTTGAAGCACCTTTGACGCTACAACCTGTATTTGGAGATTTTCTCCCATTCTTCTCTGCAGATCCTCTCAAGCTCTGTAACGATTGACATTCAGTCCAAAGTGTTCAATCTTGGTTTTATTAGACGAGAAAATCTTGTTTCTCATGGTCTGTTTTTAGGTGCATTTTGGCAAACTAAGGGGCTGTCATGTGCCTTTTACTGAGGAGTGGCTTCCGTCTGGCCACTACCATAAATACCTGATTGGTGGAGTGCTCCAGTGATGGTTGTCCTTCTGGAAGGTTCTCCCATGTGTACAGAGGAACTCTAGAGCTCTGTCAGAGTCACCATTGGGTTCTTCGTCACCTCCCTGACCAAGGCCCTTCTCCCCGATTCCTCAGTTTGGCCAGGCGGCCAGCTCTAGGAAGAGTCTTGGTGGTTCCAAATTTCTTCCATTTAAGAATGATGGAGGCCACTGGGTTTTTGCGGATCTTCAATGCTGCAGAAATGTTTTGGTACCTTTCCCCAGATCTGTGCATCGACACAACCCTGTCTTGGAGCTCTATGGACAATTCTTTTGATTCATGACTTGGTTTTTGCTCTGGCATGCACTGTCAACTGTGGGATCTTTTATCGACCGGTGTGTGCCTTTCCAAATCATGTCCAATCAATTGAATGTACCACAGGTAGACTCAAATCAAGTTGTAGAAACATCTCAAGGATGATCAATGGAAACAGGATGCACCTGAGCTCAATTTCAAGTTTCGTATCAAATGGGTCTGAATACTTATGCAAATAAGTTTATTTTTATTTTTATACATTTGCAAACATTTCTTAACACCTGATTTGTCATTATGGAGTATTGTGTGTCGATTGCTGAGGAAATGTTTTTATTTAATCCATTTTAGAATAAGGCTGTAATGTAACAAAATGTGGAAAAAGTAAATAGGTCTGAAAACTTTGCATAGGCACTTTATGTACACTACCTGTCAAGTTTTAGAACACCTACTCATTCAAGGGTTTTTCTTTATTTTTACTATTTTCTTCACTGTAGAATAATAGTGAAGACATCAAAACTATGAAATAACACATATGGAATCATGTAGTAACCAAAAAAGTGTTAACCTCTCTAGGGTATGTGGGACGCTAGCGTCCCATCCGGCCAACATCCAGTGAGGTTGAAGAGCGCCAAATTCTATTACAGAAATGCTCATTATAAAAACTCAGAAAACAAATCATATTTTACATAGGTTTAAAGATGAACTTCTTGTTAAACCAACCACAGTGTCATATTTATAAAATGCTTTTCGGCGAAAGCATACCTAGCCCAGAACATACCTAGCCCAAAACATAGCCCAGTTGACAAATTATTACAAACAGTAACCAGCCAAGCAGAACCGTTACAAAACTCAGAAATAGAGATACCTTACCTTTGATGATCTTCATATGGTGTTAATCAGAAGACATTAATTTACTCAATAAATGTTCCTGTTGTTCGATGAAGTCTCTTTATATCCAAAAACCTCCGTTTTGTTAGCTCGTTTTCTTCAGTAATCAGGCTCAAACTCAGTCAAAACAATCAGACAAAAAAATCCTAATTGTGTCCGTAAAGTTCATAGAAACATGTAAAACAATATTTATATTCAATCCTCAGGTTGTTTTTTAGCCTAAATGATCTATAATATTTCAACCGACAATAACGTCGTCAATATAAAAGGTAAACAAGAAATTTATTTTTTTATTTTTTTATTTTACCTTTATTTAACCAGGTAGGCAAGTTGAGAACAAGTTCTCATTTACAATTGCGACCTGGCCAAGATAAAGCAAAGCAGTTCGACAGATAAAACGACACAGAGTTACACATGGAGTAAAAACAAACATACAGTCAATAATGCAGTATAAACAAGTGCACATGCGCCTGAAAAAACTCTGCGTCACGTTTGGGTCCACTTGTTCAGACTGGTCTTACTCCCTCATTTATAAGAATTACAAGCCTGAAATTATTTCTAAAGACTGTTGATATCTAGTGGAAGGCATAGGAACTGCAAATGGAGTCCTATGTCAATGGATACTGTAATGGCATTGAATAGAAAACTACAAAACAAAAACTACTTCCTGAATGGATTTTTCTCAGGTTTTCGCCTGCTAAATCAGTTATGTTATACTCACAGACACTATTTTAACAGTTTTGGAAACTTTAGAGTGTTTTCTATCCAAATCTACCAGTTGTATGCATATCATATCTTCTGGGCCCAAGTAGCAGGCTGTTAAATTTGGGCATGCTTTTCATCCAAAATTCCGAATGCTGCCCCCTACCCTAGAGAGGTTAAACAAATCAACATTTATTTTATATTTTATATTCTTTAATAGCCAACCTTTGCCTTCCACCGCAGATGGGGAAGGCCGACATGGGAGGATGTGGTGGATTGAGACACAGCCCATATCTCTAGCTTCAACTGAAGGGTTTTGATGGGGATTTTTTTAATTATGTTACTTAGATTGTAAAACTGCCACGTCCATTTGCGATATTACATCAACAAGGAAGTTACTGCAAACAACGAGCACAGTTTTTTTTCCTTGGACATCATTGCACGTGATAGAACAGCAGAATATATACAGATTTATTTTTTCACCACGTTGCGTGATGCTCCACATCTATTCTTAGTCAACAAAAAAACCAATAACAACAACGGTGGGGCAGTCAGTGGTGCTATTTCCCCTAATGCAGAAGTGTCAATGTCTCAACAGATAGTGTCAACCTCATCATTAACTCACTCATGCTCACTTCTCCCCTCTGTCTTCCACAGGGAAGTACCAGGCCTTAAAGGCAGGTGCCATTCCCCCCTTGTTGGAGCTGGTGGGCAGTGAGGACAGAGCTGTGTGTGCTAACGCGCTGCGTGCCCTCACCACCTTGGCTGAAGCCCCATGCGCTCGGGAACAGCTACTGGAACACCTGCCACTATTAAAGACAAGACTCAATCACCCAGCTTCCATCATCTGCCGGGCAGCAGCCACTGCCATCCGCGTGATCTCCTGGACCCCCTGAGAGAAAGAGAGAGCAAGGGAAGAAGAATCAAATACCTCTCATTATCGGATTCTCCCTCGCTCCTCCCCCTATTCTCTCTCCCTCACACACATTGACACACACAGGCACACATGTGCTCTCCCAGACACACCACACACACAGTCCTTCTTCTACTACAGACACTCACACTTCCTTAATGTAAATGTCTGCTGGTGTACATTTACCAGACTAGTAGACCCACCTCTTATTCATCATGTCTGTGTCATCTATCCTATTAATGTGATTAAAACTGAGCACAGTGGCAAGTTTCAGCTCCTCTGTATAGAGGTTCCCCAACTGATGGTCCGTGGGGTGATTTTATTTGGCCCCACAAGTTCTGGCTCTCAGTTCACCCTGGACTCTACAAGTTGTCAAAAGTGTTCCACAGGGATTCTGTCCCATGTTGACTCCAATGCTTCCCACAATAGTGTCAAGTTGTTCTTTGGGTGGTGGACCATTCTTGATACACACTGGAAACTGTAGAGAAAAAACCCATCAGCGTTGCAGTTCTTGACACAAACCGGTGAGCCTGGCACCTACTACCATACCCCGTTCAAAGGCACTTAAATAGTTTTGCCTTGCCCATTCACCCTCTGAATGGCACACATACACAATCCATGTCTCAATATTCTCAAGGCTTAAAAATCCTTCTTTAACCTGTCTCCTCCTTTTCATCTACATGAATTGAAGTGGATTTAACAAGTGACACCTACAGTGCCTTGCAAATGTATTCATCCCACTTGGCATTTTTCCTATTTTGTTGCATTACAACCTGTAATTTAAATGGATTTTTATTTGGATTTCATGTAATGGACATACACAAAATAGTCCATTAATGCAAATTAATGACTTAAAAATCATACAATATGATTTTCTGGATTTTTGTTTTAAATTCTGTCTCTCACAGTTGAACTGTACCTATGATAAAAATGACAGACCTCTACATGCTTTGTAAGTATGAAAACCTGCAAAAATCTGCAGTGTATCAAATACTTGTTCTCCCCACTGTATATGGATGGAATTAATCGAACAAAAGGACCAATTGTGATGTTTATGGGACATATTGGAGTGCCAACAAAAGAAGCTCGTCAAAGGTAAGGCATGTTTTATATTTTATTTTGGCATTATGTGTAGCGCCTGCAGGGTAGAAATATGCTACCCTCTTTGTTTACTGTTGTGCTATCATCAGATAATAGCTTCTTATTCTTTTCCCGAAAAGCCTTTTTTAAATCTGACATGTTGGCTGGATTCACAACGAGTGTAGCTTTAATTTAGTATCTTACATGTGTGATTTAATGAAAGTTAGATTTTTATATAATTTTTGCCGCGCTGCATTTTCCCTGGCTTTTGGCCAAGTGGAAGTTAATACCATAAGAAGTTAAATTTAAAAAAATAAGCGGGTATCCTGGAAGGATATTGACCTCATCCCATCAGTAGAGGATGCCAGGTTGTTCTTTAAAAGTGCTTTCCTCACCATCTTAAATAAGCATGCCCCATTCCAAAAATGTAGAACTAAGAACAGATATAGCCCTTGGTTCACTCCAGACTTGACTGCCCTTGACCAGCACAAAAACATCCTGTGGCGTACTACATTAGCGTCGATTAGCCCCGGCGATATGCAACTTTTCAGGGAAGTCAGGAACCAATATACACAGTCAGTTAGGAAAGCCAAGGCTAGCTTTTTCAAACAGAAATTTGCATCCTGTAGCTCTAACTCCAAAATGTTCTGGGACACTGTAAAGTCCATGGAGAATAAGAGCACCTCCTCCCTAGGAAATACTGTCACCACCGATAAATCTACGATAATCGAGAATTTCAAGAAGCATTTTTTCCAAGACTGGCCATGCTTTACACCTGGCTACCCCTACCCCGGCCGACAGCTCTGCAAACCTCGAAGCAACTTGCCCAAGGACCCCCCCCCCTGCTTCTCCTTCACCCAAATACAGACAGCAGATGTTCTGAAAGAGCTGCAAAATCTGGATCCCTACAAATCAGCTGGGCTAGACAATCTGGACCCTCTCTTTCTAAAATGATCTGCCAAAATTGTTGCAACACCTTTTACTAGCCTGTTCAACCTCTCTTTCGTATCGTCGGATCCCTAAAGATTGGAAAGCTGCCGCGGTCATCCCCCTCTTCAACGGGGGTGACACTCTAGACCCAAACTGTTACAAACCTATATCCATCCTGCCCTGCCTTTCTGAAGTCTTCAAAAACCAAGTTAACAAACAGATCACCGACCATTTTCGAATCCCACCGTACCTTCTGCACTATGCAATCTGGTTTCCGAACTGGTCATTGGTGCACCTCAGCCACACTCAAGGTCCTAAACGATATAGTACTGTGAAAATACAGTACTGTGCAGCCGTCTTCTTTGACCTGGCCATGACTGCCTCGCCGGGTTCACCAACTAATTCTCAGACAGAGTTCAGTGGGTTTCAATCGGAGGGCCTGTTGTTCGGACCTCTGGCAGTCTCTATAGGGGTGCTAAAGGGTTTAATTCTCAGGCCGAATCTTTTCTCTGTATATATCAATGATATCGCTCTTGCTGCTGTAATTCTCTGATCCACCTCTACGCAGACGACACCATTCTGTATACTTCTGGCCCTTCTTTGGACACTGTGTTAACAAACCTCCAAACGAGCTTCAATGCCATATAACACTCCTTCCGTGGCCTCCAACTGCTTTTAAATGCTAGTAAAACAAAATGCATGCTCTTCAACCGATTGCTGCCCGTACCCGCCCGCCCGACTAGCATCACTACTCTGGACGGTTCTGACTTAGAATATGTGGATAACTACAAATACCTAGGATTCTGGTTAGACTGTAAACTCTCCTTGCAGACTTACATTAAGCATCTCCAATCCAAAATTAAATCTAGAATCGGCTTCCAATTTCGCAACAAAGCCTCCTTTACTCATGCTGCCAAACATACAATAGTAAACTGACTATCCTACCGATCCTTTACTTCGGCAATATCATTTACAAAATCGCCTCCAATACTCTACTCAGCAAATTAGATGTAGTATATCACAGTGCCATCCCTTTTGTCACCAACCACTGCGACTTGTATGCTCTCGTTGGCTGGTCCTCGCTACATATTGGTCGCCAAACCCACTTGCTCCAGGTCATCTATAGGTCTTTGCTAGGTAAAGCCCCACCTCATCTCAGCTCACTGGTCACCATAGCAACACCCACCCGTAGCATGTGCTCCAGCATGTGTATTTCACTGGTCATCCCCAAAGCCAACACCTACTTTGGCCGCCTTTCCTTCCAGTTCTCTGCTGCCAATGACTGGAACGAATTGCAAAAATCACTGACGCTGGAGACTTATATCTCCCTCACTAACTTTAAGCATCAGCTGTCAGAGCAGCTTACCGATCACTGCAGCTGTACACAGCCCATCTGTAAATGCCCACCCAACTACCTCATCCCATGTTGTTTTTTTTTCTTTTTCTCTTTTGTACCCCAGTATTCTCTACTTGCACATCATCATCTGCACATCTATCACTCCAGTGTTTATGCTAAATTGTAATTATTTTGCCACTATGGCCTATTTATTACCTTAACTCCTTACTTGATTTGCTCACAACGTATACAGATTTTTCTATTGTGTTATTGACTGTACGTTTGTTTATCCCATATGTAACTCTGTTGTTTTTGTTGCTCTGCTTTGCTTTATTTTGGCCAGGTCGCAGTTGTAAATGAGAACTTGTTCTCAACTGGCCTGCCTGGTTAAATATAGGTGAAATAAAATAAAAAATAAAAGGTAAAACTGAATTGATCCATCTCTGGAGGGACCTGAAAAGAGCTGTGCAGCGACGCTCCCCATCCAAACTGACAGAGCTTGAGAAGATCTGCAGAGAACAATGGGAGAAAGTCAGCAAATACAGATGTGCCAACCTTGTAGCGTCATACCCAAGAAGACTCGAGGCTGTAATCACTGTCAAAGGTATTTTAAAAAAAGTACTCAGCAAAGGGTCTGAATACTTATGTAAATATCATTTCAGTTTTTTATATTTTTTTAATTTGCAAGAAATTTGAATAACCTGTTTTAGCTTATTCAAATTGGGTTATTGTACGTGAATTCATGAGGGAATAAAACACAATTTAATCAGTTTTAGGATAAAGTTTTAGGATAAAGCTGTAACTTGTAAAAAGTCAAGAGGTCTGAATACTTTTCGAATGCACTGTAAGTGAATTTGTCCCAATACTTTTGGTCCCCTAAAATAGGTGGACTATGAACAACAAGGAGGTTCTAAACGGTTCACCCGAAATAGATGAAAATACCCTCAAATGAAAGCCGACAGTCAGCACTTTAACCTCCAAGTGTATAATTTCAAATACAAAGTGCTGGCATACAGAGTCCTAATAATTTTGGAGCTCACTGTATGTTGATGTTGCTGGAGATGCTGAATATTAAGTAGAACAATTTTTTTTATTTCCTTTTAAGTTTGACTGCATCATGAACTTTACCCAGTTCCAGCCCAGCTAATAATTATAGGGAGAGAGAACTTGTATTGTTACCTGCTTGTATTGTTACCCGTAATGTTGAGTGTCCAGTTTTCTGTTTTTGCTAACATTTTATCCATGTTAGCAAAAACCTTCTGAGAACCATTTTTAGCATGTCTTTGCATTAGAGTTAGGAGAACATTCTCTTAATATCAAACAGCACATACCCAGAACATGGTCACCATGTTCTCAGAATAAACAATATTAATGTTCTAGACATGTTTCATGGGACGTTGCAAGAACATCTTATGTGTCCAGTTTGAGGGTTAGGAGAATATTCCATTAACGTCCCACCAAACATACACAGAACATGGTTACCATGTTCTCACAACAAAATATATTCATGTTCTACACACATTTCTTGGTAACGTTTGCAAGAACATTCGTGTCCAGTTTTCTAAGGATTAGGAGAATTTTCCATCCATGTCCCACCAAACATACACAGAACATGGTTGACATGTTCTCAGAACATAAGATATTAATGTTCAAGGCACGTTTCATGAGAATGTTACAAAAACATTCACTGGGCCCTAACTATACTGGCCCAATAAGCACATAGCTTAGAGATAACCCTTATTGGGACAGTGGTTAGAGTGGTCATCATCATTGGGTTTGAAGCCCACTAGGTCTTCCATTGCTCTCACATTCTTAGCAATATATGTTAAAGTCAGTATTTAGCAAAAGTTACAACACACCTATCTGATCTAATTAAAGCGGAACTTCACCCTCTGATTTGGACTCGTTTTATGGCTTGTTCCTAAAGAAATGCTGGTGGCTATGACAGAAGCCACACATGAGTAGTAGTAGTAGTAGTAGTAGTAGTTCTTATTCTATGATATCATGGCAGTCCGCAAACAAACGTTAAAGGTGCATGCCGCCATCTACTGTGCTGGAGTGTGGTCAATCGCGGTTTACAACGTTAGTTCCACATTTCTAAATCCTACCTAACTCAGTACTTGTGAAAAAATAAAAAAAGGGCCCTACTAATTTCTAATAGACCCTCCCCCATCGTAAAAATCCTTTCCAAACCCCTCCAACCCTGTCTAACCTCAATGATCCCTCACTTCAAGCCTTCTCTCTCGTCAACATAGTTACAGCAATATACAATGCATTCGAAAAGTATTCAGACCCCTTGACTTTTTCCACATTGTTACGTTACAGCCTTATTCTAAAATTGATCAAATTGTTTTCCCCACCTCAATCTACATACTATACCCCATAATGACAAAGAAAATACATTGTTGCTAATTTATTCAATTAAAAAAACTGATATCACATTTACATAAGTGTTCAGATCCTTTACTCAGTACTTTGTTTGCACCTTTGGCAGCGATTACGGCATCGAGTATGAAGGAACAAGCTTGGCACACCTGTATTTGGGAAGGTTCTCCCATTCTTCTCTGTAGATCCTCTCAAGCTCAGGTTGGATGGGGAGCGTTGCTGCACGTGCATTTTCAGGTCTCTCCAGAGATTTTCGATCAGGTTCAAGAATGGGCTCTGGCTGGGCCACTCAAGGACCTTCAGAGTCTTGTCCCGAAGCCAGTTCTGCGTTGTCTTGGCTGTGTGCTTAGGGTCGTTGTCCTGTTGGAAGGTCAACCTTTGCCCCCAGTGTGAGGTCCTGAGCGCTCTGGAACAGGTTTTCATCAAGGATCTCTGTAGTTTGCTCTACAGTGCCTTGCGAAAGTATTCGGCCCCCTTGAACTTTGCGACCTTTTGCCACATTTCAGGCTTCAAACATAAACATATAAAACTGTATTTTTTTGTGAAGAATCAACAACAAGTGGGACACAATCATTAAGTAGAACGACATTTTTTGGATATTTCAAACTATTTCAGCCCCTTTACTTTCAGTGCAGCAAACTCTCTCCAGAGGTTCAGTGAGGATCTCTGAATGATCCAATGTTGACCTAAATGACTAATGATGATAAATACAATCCACCTGTGTGTAATCAAGTCTCCGTATAAATGCACCTGCACTGTGATAGTCTCAGAGGTCCGTTAAAAGCGCAGAGAGCATCATGAAGAACAAGGAACACACCAGGCAGGTCCACGATACTGTTGTGAAGAAGTTTAAAGCCGGATTTGGATACAAAAAGATTTCCCAAGCTTTAAACATCCCAAGGAGCGATAATATTGAAATGGAAGGAGTATCAGACCACTGCAAATCTACCAAGACCTGGCCGTCCCTCTAAACTTTCAGCTTATACAAGGAGAAGACTGATCAGAGATGCAGCCAAGAGGCCCATGATCACTCTGGATGAACTGCAGAGATCTACAGCTGAGGTGGGAGACTCTGTCCATAGGACAACAATCAGTCGTATATTGCACAAATCTGGCCTTTATGGAAGAGTGGCAAGAAGAAAGCCATTTCTTAAAGATATCCATAAAAAGTGTCGTTTAAAGTTTGCCACAAGCCACCTGGGAGACACACCAAACATGTGGAAGAAGGTGCTCTGGTCAGATGAAACCAAAATTGAACTTTTTGGCAACAATGCAAAACGTTATGTTTGGCGTAAAAGCAACACAGCTCATCACCCTGAACACACTATCCCCACTGTCAAACATGGTGGTGGCAGCATCATGGTTTGGGCCTGCTTTTCTTCAGCAGGGACAGGGAAGATGGTTAAAATTGATGGGAAGATGGATGGAGCCAAATACAGGACCATTCTGGAAGAAAACCTGATGGAGTCTGCAAAAGACCTGAGACTGGGACGGAGATTTGTCTTCCAACAAGACAATGATCCAAAACATAAAGCAAAATCTACAATGGAATGGTTCAAAAATAAAAACATATCCAGGTGTTAGAATGGCCAAGTCAAAGTCCAGACCTGAATCCAATCGAGAATCTGTGGAAAGAACTGAAAACTGCTGTTCACAAATGCTCTCCATCCAACCTCACTGAGCTCGAGCTGTTTTGCAAGGAGGAATGGGAAAAAATGTCAGTCTCTCGATGTGCAAAACTGATAGAGACATACCCCAAGTGACTTACAGCTGTAATCGCAGCAAAAGGTGGCACTACAAAGTATTAACTTAAGGTGGCTGAATAATTTTGCACGCCCAATCTTTCAGTTTTTGATTTGTTAAAAATGTTTGAAATATCCAATAAATGTCGTTCCACTTCATGATTGTGTCCCACTTGTTGTTGATTCTTCACAAAAAAATACTGTTTTATATCTTTATGTTTGAAGCCTGAAATGTGGCAAAAGGTCGCAAAGTTCAAGGGGGCCGAATACTTTCGCAAGGCACTGTATTCATCTTTCCCCCGATCCTGACTAGTCTCCCAATCCCTGCCTCTAAAAAAGATGCCGACAGCATGATGCTGCCACCACCGTGCTTCCCTGTAGGGATGGTTCCAGGTATCCTCCAGACGTGACGCTTTGCATTCAGGCCAAGAGTACAATAATGGTTTCATCAGACCAGAGAATCTTGTTTCTCATTGTCTGAGAGTCTTTAGGTGCCTTTTTGGCAAACTCCAAGTGGCCTGACATGTACCTTTTACTGAGGAGTGGCTTCCATCTGGCCAATCTACCATAAAGGCCTGATTGGTAGAGTTCTGCAGAGATGGTTGTCCTTCTGGAATGTTCTCCCATCTCCACAGAGGATCTTTAGAGCTTTGTCAGAGTGACCATTGAGTTCTTAGTCACCTCCCTGACCAAGGCCCTTCTCCCCCGATTGCTCAGTTTGGCCGGGCAGCCAGCTCTAGGAAGAGTCTTGGCGGGTCCAAACTTCCTCCATTTAAGAATGATGTAGGCCATTGTGTTCTTGGGGACCTTCAATTCTGCAGAAATGTTTTGGTACTCTTCCCCAGATCTGTGCCTAGATCTGTGCCTCGACACAATCCTGTCTTGGAGCTCTACGGACAATTCCTTCGACCTCATGGCTTGGTTTTTGCTCTGACATGCATTGTCAACTGTGGGACCTTATACAGACAGGTGTGTGCCTTTCATGTCCAGTCAGTTGAATTTACCACAGGTGGACTCAAACAAGTTGTAGAAACATCTCAAGCATGATCAATGGAAACAGGATGCACTTGAGCTCAATTTCGAGTCTCATAGCAAAGGGTCTGAATACTTATGTAAATAAGGTATTTCTGGTTTTATTTTAATACATTTGCAAAAATATCTGTTTTCACTTTGTCATTATGGGGTATTGTGTATAGATTGCTGAGAAAAAAAGTATATTTAATCCATTTTAGAATAAGGCTGTAACATGAAAAGATGGAGCATGTGCTGTTACAGTGCCTTCGGAAAGTATTCAGACCCATTGACTTTGCAAACAGACGAAGATCGTCAAAGGTAAACTATTTATTTTAATGCAGTTTGTGATTAAGTTACCCCTGTGCTGGTTAAATTTTGTAATTTTTTTATGGGGCTCTATGCTCAGATAATCGCATCGTATTCTTTCGCAGTAAATCCTTTTTTAAATCTGACAACGCAGTTGGATCAGCAAGATTCTAGGCTTTCGATACATGTGAGACACTTGTATTTTCATGAATGTTTAATATGACTATTTATGTAGCGATCACCGTATGTTATGGAATTTAAGCCCGCTAGCGGGTTCCGTGCGCAGGGGTTAAAGTCCCAAGCTACTAGAAGCGCCGCCTCTGGGTGAGCGTTTTCTTGTTTGCTTATGACAGAATGCATCTCATTCAATGCGGTCTTAGTGCCAGCCTCAGTCTGTGGTGGTATGTAAAACAGCTTAAAAAAATACAGATAGGTAGATAGTGTGGTGTACAGCTTATCATGAGATACTCTACCTCAGACGAGCAATAGCTCAAGACTTCCTTAGATATCGTGCACCAGCTGTTATTTACAAATATTCATAGTCCGTCGTCCCTTGTCTTATCAGACGCTGCTGTTCTATCCTGCCAGTACAGCGTATAACCAGCCAGCTGTATGTTGATAGTGTCATCATTCATCCCATACTCCGTGAAGCATAAAATATTACAGGTTTGAATGTCCAGTTGGTAGTTTAATCTTCTGCATAGGTCATCTATTCTATTTTCCAAAGAGTGCATGTTTGCTAGCAGAATGAAAGGAAGTGGGGGTTTATTCGATCGCCTATGAATTCTCAGAAGGCAGTACAAATTTTTCTCTGCCTTCTCTTCATGCAAATCACGGGGATCTGGGCCTGTTCCCGGGAGAGTAGTATATCATTCATGTCGGGCTCATCAGACTCGCTAAAGGATAATGTTACGGTATTCTTGCGGTGAAGGAGAGGCGGACCAAAATGCAGCGTGGTTATTTGTATACATCTTTAATAAAGATGGAAACACAAATAAATACAAAACAAGAAACCTAACGTGAAAACCTAAACAGCCTTATCTGGTGCAAACAAATACTGAGACAGGAACAATCACCCACCAAACACTCAAAGAATATGGCTGCCTAAATATGGTTCCCAATCAGAGACAACGATAAACACCTGCCTCTGATTGAGAACCACTCCAGACAGTCTTAGACTATTCTAGACAACCCCACTATACCACAATCCCAATACCTACAAAAAAAAACAAGACAAAACACACCACATAATAAACCCATGTCACACCCTGGCCTAACCAAAATAATAAAGAAAACACAAAATACTAAGACCAGGGTGTGACAGATAAAAAAGTATTCTGCACGTCTGTGGTGAGTAATCGCAGTTCTGATGTCCAGAAGTTATTTTCGGTCATAAGAGACGGTAGCGGCAACATTATGTACAAAATCAATTTTAAAATAAGTTACAAACACAAAGAAACAAAACATAAAAACACAATTGGTTGGGGACACGTAAAACATCAGCCTTCTTCTCTGGTGCCATCTTAATATCAAGATGTTGGAAGGATCGGGGCCAACAACACAGCACAGGATGTTGGCACCCTCACCTGAGAAGTAGAAATCAAAAGGTGAGAAACTGGTAATTTAATAACTGCAGTTGACATAGCTAAGTAAATGAATACTCTTATTGTAATGTGGGTGAGAAGGGAAAAAAAGAGTCTTTGGTTGTGCATATTGTAGTCTATGGTGTTGCCAGGGAACAGCACCCGCTTCGAAGAAGTAATTGGAGACGATCTCCCGCACACGGATTGTCTCCTGTGCTGTGTTGTTGGCCCCCATCCTTCCAACATCCTGCAGAGCAGCAGACCTCTCCTCTGACACACGGCGGCAAGCTGCAGGTCCCCTCCTGGTTCTCATGAAGTTATGCAGGACACAGGTAGCCTTTATACATGCCTGAATTCCCCCATGAGGCAGTCCCAGATGGCCCTGGTCACCCAACCGTACAGTGCTCTACACAATAACTGTAAGCAATTACTTTGAAGGAATCTACAGTTACAAGGTACTGTATCTGTAGGAATATGGAAGATAATATCACTATTAGACTTTTACATCACCAGGTCATTGTGGATTACTAAAGTATAATATCTCTTATAACAAATCATGATAACATTGGATAGATAGATAGATGCATGTGCACACACGTGCAAGTTTAGCATGTGACAACAGAAGGATCATATCAAGGATAGCAACACAAATGTATACATAAATACCACTTGAAGCTTGATGAGTTGATCATTTGAATCAGCTGTGTAATGCTAAGGCAAAAACAAAGATGTGCACCCCTTCTCTGTAATTGTAAACAAAGGTTTCTGTACCAAATATTAAGTTCTGCTTTTCTGATGTACCAAATACTTATGTCATGCAATAAAATGCAAATTAATTACTTAAAAATCATACAATGTGATTTTCTGGATTTTTGTTTTAGAAAAACTGTCTCTCACAGTTGAAGTGTACCTATGATTGGGGCCTCCCGGGTGGCGCAGTGGTTAAGGGCGCTGTACTGCAGCGCCAGCTGTGCCATCAGAGTCCCTGGGTTCGCGCCCAGGCTCTGTCGTAACCGGCCGCGACCGGGAGGTCCGTGGGGCGACGCACAATTGGCCTAGCGTCGCCCGGGTTAGGGAGGGCTTGGTCGGTAGGGTTGTCCTTGTCTCATCGCGCACCAGCGACTCCTGTGGCGGGCTGGGCGCAGTGTGCGCTAACCAAGGTGGCCAGGTGCACGGTGTTTCCTCCAGCGCATTGGTGCGGCTGGCTTCCGGGTTGGATGCACGCTGTGTTAAGAAGCAGTGCGGCTTGGTTGGGTTGTGTATCGGAGGACGCATGACTTTCAACCTTCGTCTCTCCCGAGCCCGTACGGGAGTTGTAGCGATGAGACAAGATAGTAGCTACTACAACAATTGGATACCACGAAATTGGGGAGAAAAAGGGGTAAAATTCAAAAAAATAAAAATTTGAAAAAAAGAAGTGTACCTATGATAAAAATGACAGACCTCTACATGCTTTGTAAGTAGGAAAACCTGCAAAATCGTCAGTGCATCAAATACCTGTTCTCCCCACTGTAACTAAGTACGAATAGTGCCCGCTGGCTGTGTTAAAGGCAGTTTTCCACTCATCTCCCTCCCGTATCCGAACCAGATGGTAGGCGTTCCGAAGGTCCAACTTTGAGAAGATGGTCGCTCTCTGAAGAGGTTCGAAAGCCGAGGAGATGAGTGCTAGAGGGTAACGTTTTTTAACCATGACGTCATTAAGGCCCCTGTAGTCGATACATGCGTGCAGAGTTTTGTCCTTCTCCACAAAGAAGAGTCCTGCGCTGGCGGGAGAGGCCGATGGACAAATACACCCTGCAGCAAGAGAGTTCTCAATGTACTCCTCCATAGCCTTGGTCACCGGACCCAACAGGGAGTAAAGCTGCTCCCCAGGAGAAGGTCAATGGCACAGTTGTAGGGTCAATGCGGAGGGAGAGATGAGGTGCGGGCCTTATTGAAGACTTCCCAGACGTCCAGGTCCTCCGCAGGAATGGCGGAGAGAGCCTAGGCTTCTCTCAGGCTTGCAGGAAGACGTTCCGGGGCAGGCTGGGCCGATGTAAGACAATGAGCATGGCAGAACGGGCTCCAACCCACGATAGAACCAGTAGTCCAGTCGATCAGGGGATTGTGCTTCTGGAGCCATGAATATCCCAAAATCCCTGTACGGCTCATCGTACCTACTGATGAGCCAGGTCTTTTTAATGGACGGTGGAAATATATTGTCCTGTAGTCCCACAATACAGACAGCTCCTGGTGTTCAGTCTGAGTAAACGTTCACCCAGAGACTATCGAGCCCTTGCCAGTAGCTTGGGATCTAAAGGAGGTGAGTTGACCACCCTCTCAGATTCCCGTGAGCACTCGGGTGACATCTGATTCTCTCAGAAATTACTTTCCGGGATTCCTCGGAGGCAAGGCGGGAATCGAGGGCGACAGGGAACAGATTCCCTCTCCCTGCTACATTCTCTTAGCCGCCCATCGATCCGGATGGTCAAGGTTATGAGGGAGTCGAGGTCCATGGGCAGCTCCTGGGCTGCGAGCCCATCTTTGATCAACTCTGATAATCCGTGAAGGAACATGTTGAACAATGCTTCTGGGTTCCAGGCACTCTCAGCCACCAACGTACAAAAATCCACTGTGTCGTCTGCCACACTACGGGAGTCTTGACGTAGCTGGAGCAGTTTACGAGCAGCCTCTCACCCGGACAATGGAGAATCGAACACCTTCTGTACTTCCGCCACAAACTCCTCCAGACTAAGGCAGACTGTTGCTCCCATACTGCTGTAGCCCAGGTGATTGCCCTCCTGGACATCAGCATTATGAGGTACGCTATCCTCAAGTGGCCCGAGGGGAACGACGAAGGCTGCAGCTCGAAGGTGAGGAAGCACTGGGAGAGAAAGGCCCGGCAGTTTCCAGAATCTTCAGCATATGCACTCCAGAGGTGGTAACAGGGTTTCTCGGGACACTGGGGTAGGCTGGGTAGAAGCGCCGCTGGTGGTGCGGTTGCTGAGAGTCTGGGGAATTACTGGTGTGGCTTGCTGCCTTGAGGGGAATCCGCGGAATCGCTCCAGCAATGTATTGAACGCATGGTCATGTCGTGCTGCCAGGGTATGGAGTCCTTCCATAAGGCATTGCAGTAACTCCTCGTGTCTTCCAATGGTGGCTCCTTGCTGGAAGACAGCATTGTGGAGCTGGTCTGAGTCTGCTTGGATCAGTCATGGCCAGTTCGTACTATCACGACTCAGGATATGACCCATGAGGCGGATAGTACAGTTCTCAGGCAGAGGTTCGTTATCAGGTCAGAGTCAGGCAGGTACAGGACGGCAGGCAGGCTCGGGTCAGGTTAGGCAGAGGTTGGTTATCAGGTCAGAGTCAGGCAGGTACAGGACGGCAGGCAGGCTCGGGGTCAGGGCAGGCAGAATGGTCAGAACCTGGAAAACTAGGAAACAAACACTTTAGAAACAGGATAACAGGAAAGCACTCTGGTTAAACCTGACAAGACGAACTGGCAATAGACAAACCAAGAATACAGGTATAAATACTCAGGGGATAATGGGGAAGATGGGCGACACCTGGAGGGGAGTGGAGACGAGCACAACGACAGGTGAAACCGATCAGGGTGTGACAGAAGCTAGAAACCACAAGTGTCTATCCAGATAATGAAAAGGCACCCACAAAAGAAAGTTCAAGGAACTTATTTACATATTACATTTTATTTGCAGTGTGCATGGTTATGAGCAAAGTCATTATACACTATCATTTCACTTCCCTTGTGAGAACCATGAGCACGAGCTTACTTTGCTTTGCTGTACCGCAGCCAAAGCCTGCCAAAAGCCTATTTTAACAATTTCAAAGATTTGACTGAATTACAGTTCATATAAGCAAATCAGTCATTTGAAATAAATAAATAATGCCCTAATCTATGGATTTCCCATGAATGGGAATGCAGATATGCATCTTTGGTCACAGATACCTTAAAAAGGGTATCAGAACACCAGTCAGCATCTGGTGTGACCATCTGGTGTGATCATCTCCCTTGCAGAGAGTTGATCCGGGTATTGGTTGTGGCTACCACTCCTCTTCAATGGCTGTGCAAAGTTGCTAGATATTGTCGGGAGCTGGAACACACTGTTGTACATGTTGATCCAGAGCATCCCAAACATGCTCAATGGGTGATATGTCTGGTGAGTATGCAGGCTGTAAAGGTTTTCCTCCTCTTCGTCTGAAGAGGAGAGGCGAGAAGGATCGGAGGACCAATGCGCAGCTTGGTAAGTGTCCATGGTTGTTTATTTAAAAACATAAACTTAACACTCAATGAAATACAAAACAATAAATGTGAACAAAACCGAAACAGTACTGTGTGGCGAACAAACACAGACACGGAAACAATCACCCACAAAACAACAGTGAAACCCAGGCTACCTAAGTATGATTCTCAATCAGAGACAACTAACGACACCTGCCTCTGATTGAGAACCATACTAGGCCGAACATAGAAAACCAACCTAGAAACACAAAACATAGAATTCCCACCCAACTCACGTCCTGACCAACTAAAACAAACAAATAACACAAGAACTAGGGTCAGAACGTGACATAGGCCATGGAAGAACATTTTCAGCTTAGAGGAATTGTGTAAAGATCCTTGCGACATGGGGCCGTGTATTATTATGCTGAAATATGAGGCGATGGCATGGATGAATGGCACGACAATGGGCCTCAGGATCTCATCACGGTATCTCTGTGCATTCAAATTGCCATTGATAAAATGCAATATAGTTTGTTGTCCGTAGCTTATTCCTGCCAGCTGCCATCGAAGAGGAGCATTTGCCCACTGAAGTCTGTAACGACTTCGAACTGCAGTCAGGTCAAGACCCTGGTGAGGACAACAAGCACACACATAAGCTACCCTGAGAAGGTTTCTGACAGTTTGTGCAGAAATTCTTCGGTTCTGCAAACCCACAGTTTCATCAACTGTCTGGGTGGCTGGTCTCAGAAGATCCCTCTGGTGAAGAAGCCGGATGTGGAGATCCTGGGCTGGCTTTGTTACACGTGGTTTGCGGTTGTGAGATCGGTTGGACATATTGCCAAATTCTCTAAAATGATGTTGGTGATGGTTTATGTTAGAGAAATTAACATTCAATTCTCTGGCAACAGCTCTGGTGGACATTCCTGCAATCAGCATGTCCATTATTATTATTTGTAATTCTTCAAGCTCTGTCGAATTGGTTGTTGATCATTGCTAGACAAGCATTTTCAGGTCTTGCCATAGATTTTCAAGCAGATTTAAGTCAAACTGTAACTCAGCCACTCAGGAACATTCACTGTCTTCTTGGTAAGCAACCCCAGTGTAGATTTAACTTTGTGTTTTAGGTTATTGTCCTGCTGAAAGGTCAATTAATCTCCCAGTGTCACACCCTGACCTGAGATATTTTTTTTCCTTACATTTTGGTTAGGTCAGGGTGTGACTAGGGTGGATACGCTAGTTTTTGTATTGTCTAGGGGTTTTGCATTGTCTAGGGGTTTTGTATTGTCTAGGGTTTTTGTAGGTCTAGGTATTTGTAAGTTTATGGTGGCCTGATATGGCTCCCAATCAGAGGCAGCTGTTTATCGTTGTCTCTGATTGGGGATCATATTTAGGTAGCCATTTCCCTTAAGTGTTTGTGGGTTATTGTCTATGTGTAGTTGCCTGTCAGCACTCATTTGTATAGCTTCATGTGTCGTTTTGTTATTTTGGTTAGTTTGTTCAGTGTTCATTCTTAGTATATTAAAGAATGTACGAATACATCGCTGAGCCTTGGTCCGATTCATACGACGAACGTGACAGAAGAACCCACCATAAAAGGACCAAGCAGCGTGTTCAGGAGAAGCAGACATCATGGACATGGGACGAGAATTTGGACGGTAAAGGATCCTGGACGTGGGAGGATATATTGGCAGTAAAGGATCACCTGCCATGGAAGCAGGGGGAAATAGCGCAGGAGGAGCGGCGACTATACGAGGGGACATGGTTAGCACAGAAGCCCGAGAGGCAGCCCCAATAAGTTTTTTGGGGGGTGGCACACGAGGAGATTGGCTGAGTCAGGTTGGAGACCTGAGCCAACTCCTCGTGCTTACCGTGGGGAGCATGTGACTGGTCAGACACCGTGTTATGCAGTGATGCACGCTAGTTTTTGTATTGTCTAGGGGTTTTGTATTGTCTAGGGGTTTGCATTGTCTAGGGGTTTTGTATGTTTATGGTGGCCTGATATGGTTCTCAATCAGAGGCAACTGTTTATCGTTGTCTCTGATTGGGGATCATATTTAGGTAGCCATTTCCCTTTGGTGTTTGTGGGTTCTTGTCTTATGTGTAGTTGCCTGTCAGCACTCATTTGTATAGCGTCGTGTCGTTTTGTTATTTTGGTTAGTTTGTTCAGGGTTCATGCTTAATTTATTAAAGACTGTACGCATACCACACTGTGCCTTGGTCCGATCCATACGACGAACGTGACACCCAGTGTCTGGTGGTAAGTAGACTGGACCAGGTTATCCTCTAGGATTTTGTTTAGCGCCATTCATTTCTTTATCCTTAAATATTCCCCAGTCCTTAATGATTACAAGCATGCCCAAAACATGATGCAGCCACCACTATGCTTTAAAATATGAAGAGTGGTACTCGGTAATGTGTTTTGTTGAATTTGGCTCAAATATAGCACTTTGTATTCAGGAGAAAAACTGAATTGCTTTGCCACATGTTTTGCACTATTACTTTAGTGCTTTGTTTCAAACAGGATGCATGCTTTGGAGTATTTTTATTCTGTACAGGTGTCCTTCTTTTAACTCTGTCCATTATGTCAGTATTGTGGCGTAACTACAATGTTGTTGATCCATCATTTTTTAATATTTTTTTTATTTAACCTTTTATTTAACTAGGCAAGTCCGTTAAGAACAAATTCTTATTTACAATGATGGCCTACCCCGGCCAAACCCGCCCTATGGGACTCCCAATCACAGCCGGATGTGATGCAGGCTGGATTCGGACCAGGGACTGAGATGCAGTGCCTTAGACCACTGCGCCACTCGGGAGCCCAAAACCAGCCATTAAAACCTCATGGTGAAATTCCTGAGCTGCTTCCTTCCTCTCTGGCAACTGAGTTATGTTGGAAGCCTGTATCTTTGTAGTGACTGGGTGTATTGATACACCATCCAAAGTGTTGTATCCAACTACCAATAGTTGCACTAAATTCAAAAACCTCCCTGGTCTTTGTGGTTGAATCTGTGTTTAAAATGTACGGGTCGACTGAAGGACTTTAAAGATAATGTGTGGGGTACAGAGCTGAAGCGGTCATTATAAAACCATGTTAAACATAATTTTTGCACTCAGAGTGAGTCCATATAACTTATTATATGATTTGTTTAGATATTTAAATATTTACTCCTGAACTTATTTATGCGTGCCACAAGAAAGGGATTGAATACTTGACTCAAGACATTTTATATTTTCATTATTAATTTGTACAAATTAAAAACATCATTCCACCATGACATTATGGGGTACTGTGTGTAGGCCAGTGACCAAAAAAATCTCAATTTCATCCATTTTAAATTCAGGCTGTAACACAACAAAATGTGGAAAAAGTCAAGAGGTGTGAATACTTTCTGAAGGCACTGTAACATTAGCAAGATACTGTAGCTACAGCAGCTGTCAGTGCCCTATTTGTTGATGTTTATCAACTCCACGTGGAAATTCCCACACCGAATTCGTGAATATGTATAAGTAGCCTTCGTCATTCCTTGGAAGTGGAACCTAAACGTGCATTTCCTCTTTATGACAGTAAATTACTTCCAAATAGTGGTGGAAACTCGAGTCGCGCAGCAGTCTAAAGCACGCCAACTCAGTGCTAGGTGTCACTACAGACCCTGGTTTGATTCTGGGCTGTATCACAACCGGCCGTGATCAGGAGTCCCATAGGGCGGCGCACAATTGGCCCAGCGTTGTTCAGGTTAGGGGAGGGTTTGGCCGGGATAGGCCGTCTTTGTAAAATAAGAATTTGTTTTTAACTGACTTGCCTAGTTAAATTAAGAAAAAATAAATCAATGGTCTAGGACAAGAATATTAAGTGCCCCCAGACGAATTGTAGCTGACAATGTAAAGACTGTTAACCTACGGAACTTGAGACAAATAAATGATTGGCCAGTGGGTGGCCAAGCCCTCGTCACACCTAAAACTGATTTGTTCATCAAAATCAACCCGTCTGTGCCACCGCTAGCTATTTGACACAACCCTGACCTATGGCACTATCACCAACACTTAGATTTACCATTGCGTTAGGTTTGTTAAAATAGAACCTTGGATGTTTTTGTTTTACTGTTGCTAATACTCGTTACTAAAGCCTATACTATTTAATAAACTGTAGTACCAATCCACAATGGAAGAGGATGAGAATATTCATGACCCCAGCCGAATTAGAGTTGATGACAATGCAAAGACTGTCAATAACTTACATAATTTGATAGAAACACATGCAGTATTAAGCCATGGAATGCATTGATTGGCCAGTGAGGGGCCAAGCCCTCCTCACACCTACAACTTGTTTATTCATCAAAACCCAGCTCATTTTTCACCACTGCCAGGTATTGCACTCCTAATTCCGTCTGTGCAAATACAAAAAAAAAATCTGATACACCTCCAGACCTATTGCTTTACCATTGCATTAGGTTTGTTAAAATTGAGCCCCTAATGTCTTTCAAAATTATATTCAAAAAAGCGTGTAATTGAAATAGTAGCCTACAGCTACATTTCTACAGTTTAAAATGAAACACATAGAAACAGGTGTTTCCACACATCTGACTCAATTTAATAAAATATAGCTAACCCTTTGATTTGAAAGAAAATTACCTTAAATAACATAATGATGCAAGGGGTGCGTAACTGGTGGCAGGGAAGTCAGACGCAGGAGAGCAGAACTAGGTAGTAGCCGGAGAAGTTTAATAATAAAACCAACAGCCTCAGAATACAAAATAAATGGGTACAAAACCAGTCACGCACCAGTCAAACATGTGCACAAGCACTTACAACAAACAATACCGCACAAAGACATGGGGGGAACAGAGGGTTAAATACACAACAGGTAATTAGGGAATGAAAACCAAGTGTGTGAGAAAAGACAAAACAAATGGATCGTTGATGGCTAGAAGATTGGCGACGTCGGCCGCCGAACACCGCCCGAACAAGGAGAGGAACCGATTTCGGCAGAAGTCGTGTCAAATGATGACAAAAGTGCATAGATCTTATTGTTATTTTTTAAATCTATAAGGACCTTTTGCCAAAGCAATTGTTGTGAACTAACAAAGTAATGTTGACCTAATGGACATATAGCTGAGCATTACATAAATCTCATTGGGTGGCAGGTAGCTTAGTGGTTAAAGCTTTGGGCCAGTAACTGAAAGGTTGCTAGTTTGAATCCCTGAGCTGACAAGGTGAAAAATGTGTCGATCTGCCCCTGACCAAAGCACTTAACTCTAATTATTCCAGGATTGTTGTCAGTAATGGCTAATACCTAGCCTTGACCCCAGTCTCTCCGGGGTTGTTGTGACATTAAAAATTACATTTCTATTTCACATTTGTCCATTCAGTGAAACAGGACAAATATAAGAATCTCCTATTTGATAGAAATCAAGTGTTAATATCATGAGATTATTTTGCTTCGGTGTTTACCTTTTTGTAATGTGGCAAGGTGCAGTGTTGAGGATAATCTGTTACAATTATTTAGCAAATGATAGAATGTATGAAAGGATACATTGCGCAACAGTTGCCATTTCGACATTTGTGACGATCGGTATACATTTATTTGTGACGATCGGTCGATATTTCAAGCACGCGCCATATGCCAATATTAGAGTGCGATGTCATGTTCAGACTACAGCTACAGCAAATCCCCCCGTTACTGAAAGTGGATTGGACCAGCGGCGCGAGGGGGGGGGGGGGGGGGGGGGGGGGGGGGGGGGGGGGGAGCAACGAAAAACTAGCTTGCTATCAGTCACAGCAGCCTCAGCTTGTCCGTTGCCAGGCATAGCTGCTGGACACAAATATTGTTAGGTGAAACTACTGCGTCGAGAACTTTCGATTTTTTTGTAGCTTTTTGGTAATACAATTTAATGAAAAGGGAATACATTTGTCTGCTTTAATAAACTGGAAGGAAACTGATCATCTGGAAGAGGACAATTTTCAGGTGCGAGAGCGCTTTTTATGTTTTGTGTCCATATCAAATGTGTCTATCATGCATAGCCAGTATAGTCTGTCATATTATTTTGCAGGAGACTGACATTACATTTAGGTCCGAATTCTCATTCTGACATTTGGTGCGGATTGTGGTACCCAGTTTCGGATTAATGGGATACTGCTGCTTGTCATACAGGTCGCCGAGGCGCACATCATGCAGACATGTTACAAGAGCCTACTATAGGAGATGCAACAATTTATAAGTATAATTCACATATTTTACATCACTCGTGTTACTATTTTTGACCTAATAAATAGACAATGTTAAGTCGATGTAAAGTCGTGAATCGTCGATGTACTGTTGTGCATGGGGGTGGATGGATTATGCGAGACATTTTCTATGCTTTTACATAACAACATAAGCGATGGAGAGATCGGTACAGGTCCCATTCAATGGTTAGCCAGGCTCTTGAAATAATGTTATGAAGCAGCTAGAAAGCTTCAGCTTCAGGCCATGCCTTCTTGCTCTAAATCATCAAATTGCCTTTTTATAAAAGCATATAGCTGATTTGATATGTATGCATTATCTTATACACTACATGACCAAAAGTATGTTGACACCTGCCCATCGAACATCTCAGTCCAAAATCATGGGCATTAATATTTGCTGCTGTAACAGCCCTCTGCTGCTGTAACAGCCCTCTACTGGGAAGACTTTCCACTAGATGTTGTAACATTGCTTCAGGGACGTGCTTCCATTCAGTGAGGTCAGGCACTGATGTTGGGCCATTTGGCCTGGCTCGCATTCAGCATTCCAAATCATCCCAAAGGTGCGCGATGGGGTTGAGATTAGGGCTCTGTGCAGGTTAGTCAAGTTTTTTAAACCATTATTTAACTAGGTAAGTCAGTTAAGAACAAATTCTTATTTACAATGACAGCCTACTCCTAACCCAGACAACACTGGGCCAATTGTGCACCGCTCTATGGAACACCAAGTTGTGATCCAGCCTGGAATTGAACCAGGGTCTGTAGTGACACCTCTAGCACTGAGATGCAGCATCTTAGACCATTGTGCCACTCGGGAGCCCAAGTTCTTCCACACCGGTCTCGACAAACCATTGCTGTATGAACCTCACTTTGTGCACAGGGGCATGTCATATTGAAACAGGAAAGTGCTTTTCCCAAGCTGCTGCTGCAAGTTGGAAGCACAGAATCGTCTAGAAAGTTAATGTATGCTGTAGCGTTAAGATACAGTTGGCACTATATGCATTCGGGCAGGTACTGTAGCATTGTTCTTGCATCCACCAAACCCAGATTCTTCCATCTTCATCAATCCATAGAACGCATTTCCACTGCTCCAGAGTCCAATGGCGGTGAGCTTCACACCACTCCAGCCGGCACTTGGCATTGCACATGGTGATCTTATGCTTATGTGCGGCTGCTCGGCCATGGAAACTAGTTTCATGAAGCTCCCGAAGAACAGGTATTGTGCTGACATTGCTTCCAGAGGCAGTTTGGAACTAGTGTTGCAGCTGAGGACAGGCGATTTGTATGCGCTTCAGCACTCTGCGGTCCCATTCTGTGAGCTTGTGTGGCCTACCATTTCACGGCTGAGCCGTTGTTGCTCCTAGACGTTTACACTTCACAATAACAGAACTTTTGGAAAGGTGGCAACTTATGACGGTGCCATGTTGAAAGTCATTGAGCTCTTCAGTAAGGCCATTCTACTGCCAATGTGTCCTCGATTTTATACACTTGTCAACAACTGGTGTGGCTGAAATAGCCCGTTGCATTGCACTTATTTCAGAGCAGTTTGAGTTCCATAACATGTTAGATGTGTTTTATTTCATGGCTATGCTCCAAAATCGTCTCTCCATAGAGGCCTAGAGGTAGTTCTGAGTGATAAACCAACATTTAGTTTTTGCGTTATTAAACAACTAATTGGCCGACATTGGTAAAAAAAATTTTTTAACCCAACGCGCCTTTTCGAGAGAGAAATCAAATAATTCACAAGAGAAATCAACTCAAGAACTATGTGGGATGCTGGGCTGAAGGGAGTTGTAGTTTTCATTAAGCAAATATTCAACCTTGTGCTTGTTTTTTCCGGCTCAGGCAGAGATGAATACACTTTTACGCCTGCAATGTTAGATACACATAAACCGTATGAGAGAGGAATGTGCACAACATAACGACTAGAGAGCGGGATAGAGACAGTTCGTGAAAGTATGCCTCATCTTCTTTGAAGAACTAGAATAAAGATTTCTCCAGCCAGCTCTGCAGCTAGCCTAGCTAAATAGGATGACAGAACAGTATGGAGAGTAAAGTCATCATCTCATCTCTGCTAATCTTTGCAGAGATGAGATGATGACTATAAAACTGAGTACGCTGAACAAAAATATAAACCAGGGAAAGGTGACCAGAAACATGACCGAATACAAACAGTGTAGCTATTCCCTCCGCAAGGAAATCAAACAAGCTAAGCGTCAGTATAAAGACAAAGTAGTTGCAATTCAACGGCTCAGACACAAGAGGTATGTGGCAGGGTCTACAGTCAATCACGGATTACAAAAAGAAAACCAGCCCCGTCGCGGACCAGGCAGGATGTCTTGCTCCCAGATAGACTAATTAACGTTTTTGCCCGCTTTGAGGACAATACAGTGCCACTGACACGACCCGCTACCAAAACCTGCGGGCTCTCCTTCACTGCAGCCGAGTGAGTAAAACATTTAAACGTGTTAACCCTCGCAAGTCTGCAGGCCCAGACGGCATCCCCAGGAGCGTGCTCAGTGCGTGCGCAGACCAGCTGGCTGGTGTGTTTACGGACATATTCAATCAATCCTTATCCCAGTCTGCTGTCCCCACATGCTTCAAGAGGGCCACCATTGTTCCTGTTCCCAAGAAAGCTAAGGTAACTGAGCTAAACGACTACCGCCCCGTAGCACTCACTTCAGTAATCAGGAAGTGCTTTGAGAGACTAGTCAAGGACCATATCACCTCCACCCTACCTGACACCCTAGACCCACTCCAATTTGCTTACCGCCCCAATAGGTCCACAGACGACGCAATCGCAACCACACTGCACACTGCCCTAACCAATCTGGACAAGAGGAATACCTATGTGAGAATGCTGTTCATCGACTACAGCTCAGCATTTAACACCATAGTACCCTCCAAACTCGTCATCAAGCTCGAGACCCTGGGTCTCGACCCCGCCCTGTGCAACTGGGTACTGGACTTCCCGACAGGCCGCCCCCAGGTGGTGAGGGTAGGTAACAACATCTCCACCCTTCTGATCCTCAACACTGGGGCCCCACAAGTGTGCGTTCTGAACCCTCTCCTGTACTCCCTGTTCACCCACGACTGCGTGGCCATGCATGCCTCCAACTCAATCATCAAGTTTGCGGACGACACTACAGTGTTAGGCTTGATTACCAACAACGACGAGACGGCCTACAGAGGGGAGGTGAGGGCCCTCGGAGTGTGGTGTCAGGAAAATAACCTCACACTCAACGTCAACAAAACAAAGGAGATGATTGTGGACTTCAGGAAACAGCAGAGGGAGCACACCCCTATCCACATCGACGGGACAGTAGTGGAGAGGGTAGTAAGTTTTAAGTTCCTCGGCGTACACATCACGGACAAAATGAATTGGTCCACCCACACAGACAGTGTTGTGAAGAAGGCGCAGCAGCGCCTCTTCAACCTCAGGAGGCTGAAGAAATTCGGCTTGTCACCAAAAGCACTCAAACTTCTACAGATGCGAGAGCATCCTGTTGGGCTGTATCACCGCCTGGCACGGCAACTGCTCTGCCCACAACCGCAAGGCTCTCCCGAGGGTAGTGAGTTCTGCACAACGCATCACCGGGGGCAAACTACCCGCCCTCCAGGACACCTACACCACCCGATGTGACAGGAAGGCCATAAAGATCATCAAGGACAAAAACCACCCGAGCCACTGCCTGTTCACCCCGCTATCAATCCAGAAGGCGAGGTCAGTACAGGTGCATCAAAGCAGGGATCGAGAGACTGAAAAACAGCTTTTATCTCAAGGCCATCAGACTGTTAAACAGCCACCACTAACATTGAGTGGCTGCTGCCAATATACTGACTCAACTCCAGCCATTTTAATAATGGAAATTGATGTAAAAATGTATCACTAGCCACTTTATATAATGTTTACATACCCTACATTACTCATCTCATATGTATATGTACAGTGGGGCAAAAAAGTATTTAGTCAGCCACCAATTGTGCAAGTTCTCCCACTTAAAAATATGAGAGAGGCCTGTAATTTTCATCATAGGTACACTTTAACTATGATTTTTTATGAATTTATTTGCAAATTATGGTGGAAAATAAGTATTTGGTCACCTACAAACAAGCAAGATTTCTGGCTCTCACAGACCTGTAACTTCTTCTTTAAGTGGCTCCTCTGTCCTCCACTCGTTACCTGTATTAATGGCACCTGTTTGAACTTGTTATCAGTATAAAAGACACCTCTTTTTATGGATTTTTTTTCTCATTTTGTCTGTCATAGTTGAAGTGTGCCTCTCTCATATTTTTAAGTGGAAGAATTTGCACAATTGATTGCTGGCTAAATACTTTTTTGCTCCACTGTATATACTGTACTCATTTAAACTGCTGCATCTACTGCATCTTGCCATTATGTAATGCATGTATCACTAGCCACTTTAAACTATGCCACTATGTTTATATACCCTACATCACTCATCTCATATGTATATACTGTACTCTACACCATCTACTACTTGCCTATGTCGTTCTGTACTATCACTCATTCATATCTTTATGTACATATTCTTTATCCCTTTACACTTGTGTGTATAAGGTAGTAGTTGTGGAATTGTTTGGTTAGATTACTCGTTGGTTATTACTGCATTGTAAGAACTAGGAGCACAAGCATTTCATACACTCGCATTAACATCTGCTAACCATGTGTATGTGACAAATACAATTTGATTTGATTTAAACACCATGCAATAAAATGCAAATGAATTACTTAAAAATTATACAATGTGATTTTCTGCATTTTTGTTTTAGATTCCGTCTGTCACAGTTGAAGTGTACCTATGATAAAAAATTACAGACCTCTACATGCTTTGTAAGTAGGAAAACCTGCAAAATCGGCAGTGTATCAAATACTTGTTCTACAGACACCTAGCTAGTTGGCTAGCTAACTTGCATTGACTGAATACTCCATTTCTAGACAGCTTTTTCTAGCCCAGCTAGCTAGCTATCCTCTCCCAGGTTTGGCACATCTTAAGTCCCTCACTGCAAATGATATTGAATACTGTTTTATGCATAGTTTCCACAATCTTCCTGTAAAAGTTACTTTATTATTGTTGGTATTACCATGCAGTTAGCTTAATAACCTTGTTTGCTGTTAGTCAAAGTTATCCAAAAAGCTAGCTAACACAGTACGATCCGATGCCCATGTCAAAACTACTGTAATGTTTAACACAGCTAGAACTTGCTCACTGAATGAACACGAAAACATGTGCAAGTGGGTTTTTGACTGAAATATACAGATTTATTTTATTCTAGCTAACTGCTTTGTTATTGTGGATATAATGCATTTAACAGTAGATCCGATGCCCCTGCCCATGGGAAAATCACTAATGTAGCATACAGCTGAATGAGCTCAAAGTGTATTTTTGACCGGACTATATAGGCTTGTTAACATGATTGTGAGTATTTTATTATTGTTCCCTCTCAAATTGGTAGTATTAGCTTATAGTTTGTTCTCTTCTTGATGAGTCTTTATCAAAAAGCCAACAGTAGGACAGTAGGCGCGCGGACGCATTCCCATGACGCTGTTTCAATATGGTTGCGGCCACGGCCACATCTATCTAAGCTGGTACTAGGCACTCAACGTCTAATATTATGTTCTAAAAGTATTTCATAATGTCATGTTCAACAAGGTTACCTAGCATCAACATGTAAAACAATGTTATAGGTTGATTTGAGTGTTTCAGTTCACGTTATGTGTATGATCTTATTCTTAGTATCTCAGACACATTTGCTTGACTAGTTATAGCCATAGAACCTGGTTGGTTAGCTACCTGCATTCATTCAGGGTAGTAACGTCATGAGTTGTGATTATTGTCCATTGTTTAGCTAGCTAGCTACATATCTTAACAAAAGACTCCACTCTAATTTTGACAAAGTATTTTCATTTCAAGTTCTTTGGGGTCGGGGGCAGTATTTTCACACCTAGATGAAAAGCGTGCCCAGAGTAAACTGCCTGCTACTCAGGCCCAAATGTTAGGATATGCATATTATTTGTAGATGTGTATAGAAAACACTGATATTTCTAAAACTATTTGAATGATGCCTGTGAGTATAACAGAACTCATATGGCAGGCAAACACCTGATCCAACCAGGAAGTGGGAAATCTGAGGTTTGTAGGTTAAAGTCTTAGCCTATCCAATATACAGTGTCTGTGGGTTCATATTGCACTTCCAAAGGCTTCCACTAGATGTCAACAGTCTTTAGAACGATGTTTCAGGCTTCTACTGTGACGTGGGAGAGAATGAGAGCTGATTGAGTCATGGGTCTGCCAGAAGGCCATGTGCTCAGTCAGGTACACGCCCGTGAGAGTTAGCTCTGGTTCTCCGGTTGAAATATTATTGAAGATTTATGATGAAAACATCCTAAAGATTGATTATATACATCGTTTGACATGTTTCTACGAACTGTAATATAACTTTTTTGACTTTGTCTGGACCTAGTGCCTGCGCATTTGGATTACTGTACTAAATGCGAACAAAAAGGAGGTATTTAGACATAAATGGACTTTATCGAACAAAACAAACATTTATTGTGGAACTGGGATTCCTGGGAGTGCATTCTGATGAAGATCATCAAAGGTAAGTGAATATTTACAATGCTATTTCTGTCTTTTGTTTACTCCATAACATGGCGGGTATCTGTATTGCTTGTTTTGGTCTGAGCGCTGTACTCAGATTATTCCATGGTATGCTTTTGTCGTAAAGCTTTTTTGATATCTGACACAGCGGTTGCATTAAGGAGAAGTATAACTTTAATTCCATGCATAAGTTGTATTTTCATCAACATTTGAGTATTTCTGTAAATTGACATAGCTCTCTGCACTTTCACTGGATGTTTTGGAGGCAAAACATAATGCGCCAATGTAAACTGAGATTTTTGGATATAAATATGAACTTTATCAAACAAACATACATGTATTGTGTAACATGAAGTCCTATGAGATCTGATGAAGATCAAAGGTTAGTGATTAATTCTCTCTTTCTGCTTTTTGTGATTCCTCTTTTTGGCTGGAAAAAGGACTGTGTTTTGTTGTGACTAGGTACTGACCTAACAATCGCATGGTATGCTTTTGTCGTAAAGCCTTTTTGAAATCGGACACTGTGGTGGGATTAACAACACGTGTATCTTTAAAATGTATAATACATGTATGGTTGAGGAATTTTTATTATGAGAATTCTGTAGTTTGAATTTGGCACCCTGCACTTTCACTGGATGAGAGGTTAAAGTTTACGTTAGCTGGCTGGCTTCCTAACTAACGTTACGTCATGCGTTGGGATTCATTGTTTACCTAGCTATCTAGCTAAATTTCTTAACAAAAGACTCTCGTCTTAGTGTGCCAGAGCGCAGAATAACTGATGCCTTTTTGAAAGCTCAACACCCGTTGAATATCGGTGTTAGTAAACGTCAGCAATAAAGCGTAATTAAATTGTTGCCAGCAGCACAGTTAGTCACCAACGCTCTGGATAACATGAAAAAAGCCTAACCAGCTCTGCAAGGGTGAGTAAAATGGTCAGAGTGGGGTGTTCTCTCATTAAGCTTAGGTGCTTGACTGTAGTTGTGACTTCAGAGCTTTCAGAACAACCCTACTTATTTGTCCAGAGCGTTCACTGTGTGGTCTGAACGCGAAACCACAGATAGGGTGAGTAATGTTCAGTGAGCTGTTCTCTCTCTGATGTTTAGAAGTAGCTGGCAAGATAGTACAGAACGGTTGGATCAACCCAAAAAGAGATGGGTGGGGTTAAGGCTTAAGATGGTGTGAACAATGCTGAATGGGTGTAGACAAAGGGCTCTTCAATAGTAGTACCAAAACATTGAATGACGGTTTTCTCAAAAGGGAGTTTAATGTTGATCAACTTTCAAAGCAGAATTGACACCGGAGAAGACGGCAGACGTTTTACGTGTCCCCAACCAATAGCTTTTTGTTTGTTTATATGCGTTGTTTGTAAAAAAAATTTTTTTTTAACGTATTTTGTACATAATGTTGCCGCTACTGTCTCTTATGACCAAAAATAACTTCTGGACATCAGGACTGCGATAACTCACCACTGTCACGTTCACTGTCTTCAAACTCCCTGTCATAAATGAGCCAAGGTGCAGCGTGCATGTAATTCCACATCATTAATTCAAGTAAAACCATCACAAAAAAACAGCTAAACAGAAACCAAAAGTGACGCAACCGTGGCGCACACAAACACTCACAGAAAATAAATAATTACCCACAAACACAGTTGGGAAAAAGGCTACCTAAGTATAATTCCCAATCAGAGTCAACGATAGACAGCTGCCTCTGATTGGGAACCATACCCACCAAAAACAAAGAAATAGAAAACATAGAAATGCCCACCCAAATCACACCCTGACCTAACCAAATAGAGAAATAAAAAGGCTCTCTAAGGTCAGGGCGTGACAACCACGGACTGTCAGAATCCTTTTTTTCCTTTAATAAGTCTGACGAACCCAACGCAAACTTTAAACTGCTTTCTCGGGAACATGCCCAGATCCCCAGGATTTGTGTGAAGAGGACGCAGAGAAAAAGAGGCCAGAGGGTGGGCTGCCTTCTGAGAATTCGTAGGAGATCGAATAAACCCCCACTTCCTTCCTGCTAACAAACGTGCAATCTTTGGAGAATAAAATCGATGACCTACGCGCAAGATTAAACTGGACATTCAAAACGGTAATATCTTATGGTATCTCGTGGCTGAACGACAACACTGGTTATACTCAGTACCGGCAGGATAGAACAGGGGCATCTGGTAAGACAAGGGGCGGTGGACTATGTATTTTTGTAAATGACAGCTGGTGAACAATATCTAAGGAAGTCTCGAACTATTGCTCGTCTGAGGTAGAGCATCTCATGATATCTACCTCATCTGTATTTTTCATAGTTGATTACATATCACCACAGACTGAGGCTGGCACTAAGACTGCATTGAATGAGCTGTATTCCGCCATAAGCAAACAAGAAAACGTTCATCCAGAGGCGGCGCTCCTAGTAGCCTGGGACTTTAATGCAGGGAAACAGGCTGGAATATGTTCCGTGATTCCTCCGATGGCATTGAGGAGTACACCACATCAGTCATTGTCTTCATCAATAAGTGCATCGATGATGTCGCCCCCACAGTGACCATACGTACCCCAACCAGAAGCCATGGATTACAGGCAACATCCCCACTGAGCTAAAGGCTAGAGCTGCCGCTTTCATGTAGTGGGACTCTAACCCGGAAGCTAATAAGAAATCCCGCTATGCCCTCGTCGAACCATCACACAGGCAGAGCATCAATACAGGACTAAGATCGAGTCGTACTACACCGGCTCTGACGCTCATCGGATGTGGCAGGGCTTGCAAACCATTATAGACTACAAATGGAAGCACATCCAAGAGCTGCCCAGTGACACGAGACTACCAGATGAGCTAAACTACTTCTATGCCCGCTTCGAGGCAAATAACACTGAAACATGCATGAGAGCACCAGCTGTTCTGGAAGACTGTGTGATCACGCTCTCCGCAGCCGATGTGAGTAAAACCTTAATACAGGTCAACATTCACAAGGCCGCTGGGCCAGACAGATTACCAGGACGTGTACTGCGAGCATGCGCTGACCAACTGGCAAATGTCTTCACTGACATTTTCAACCTCTCCCCGTCTGAGTCTGTAATACCAACATGTTTTAAGCAGACCACCATAGTCCCTCTGCCCAAGAACACTATGGTAACCTGCCTAAATGACTACCGACCCGAAGCACTCACATCTGTAGCCATGAAGTGCTTTGAAAGGCTGGTCATGGCTCACATCAACACCATTATCCCAGAAACCCTAGACCAACTTCAATGTGCATACAACCACCACAGATCCACAGATGATGCAATCTCTATTGCACTCCACACTGCCCTTTCCCACCTGGACAAAATGAACAGGATGAAAAATGAAAAGGAACACCTATGTGAGAATGCTATTCATTGACTATAGCTCAGCGTTCAACACCATAGTGCCCTCAAAGCACATTACTAAGCTAAGGACCCTGTGACTAAACACCTCCCTCTGCAACTGGATCCTGGACTTCCTGACGGGCCACCCCCAAGTGGTAAGGGTAGGTAACAACACATCCGCAACACTGATCCTCAACACTGGGGCCCCACAAGGGTGCATGCTCAGCCCTCTCCTGTACTCCCTGTTCACCCATGACTGCGTGGTCATGCACGCCTCCAACTCAATCATCAAGTTTGCAGACAACACAACAATAGTAGGCTTGATTACCAACAATGAGAGGTGGTAATCTCTGAGTGTGGTGCCAGGAAAATAACCTCACTCAACGTCAACAAAACAAAGGAGATGATCATGGACTTCAGGGAACAGCAAAGGGATCACCCCCAGATGCACAATTGAGAGCATAATGTCGGGCTGTATCACTGCCTGGTATGGCAACTGCACCACCCATAACAGCACGGCTCTCCAGAGGGTTGCGCGGTCTGCACAAACATCACTGGGGGAAAACTACCTGCCCTCCAAGACACCTACAGCACCCAATGTCACAGGAAGGCCAAAAAGATCATCAAGGACAACAACTGTGTTTTAGTCTATGCTGCTCTGACATTGGTCATGCATATATTTTGTAAATTGAAAAATGATGTGGCTAAACCATAGACATTAAAACAAATAGATAGTGATAGCGCTGACGTCATCTGTGTATTCCTATAGAAAACTTGCAATTTGAAGTGTGCCATATTGCTGAATAGGGCTGAATGTTCCCAAAAACATCATTAAGGATCATGGTAAAAGTGTTCGTAACTAGCAAAGGACCATGGTCGATGTAGTGGTTTTCATCCTACCCGAGAGTCAACCTTAATGTCAATGGCATGAGGGCGCAAGCCTCCTCTTAGCCTGCCGGCCCGTGATTGGTCTGTGTCAGCATGTGGTCCAATGTGACGAAAATGTCGAAATCAGAATGGATCGCAATTTCATTAAATATCTCGATTTGTTGCAAACCATGAATAAAGAGCCATCATATTCATGCAAAAAGTCATAATAATGGAATAAAAGCATGGTGATTTTAGAATTTTGTAAAGTTAGTGTGGGAGAAGTTATTACTTATTAAAATTATTACTGTCCATGAATAATGAGAAACCACCTTGTATTGACAAACTAGATGGAAAGCTATTAGGGATGGTAGAAGGCTATATTAACACTCCTATTTGCCACATCGTTTATCTGAGCCTGGAGAAAAAAGTATTTGTCCACAGACCTGGAGTGAAGCTAATGTCATTGCACTACCCAAAAATGGTAAAGCTACCTTTGCTTTCTCTAACTGCCGATCAATAAGCTTGCTGCCAGTTCTTAGCAAACTTATGGAAAAGATTGTGTTTGACCAGATACAATGCTATTTCTCTGTGAACAATTCAACAACTGACATTCAGCACGCTTATAGGGGAGAACACTCAATATGTACTGTGCTGACATAAATGACTAATCCTTGGCTGAAATAAATTGATATAAGAAGATTGCGGGAGATGTATTGTTATATTTCACTGCAGCCTTCAATGTTATTGACAATTTGTTATAGAAAAAATTAATGTGTTATAGCTTAACATCATATCATGGATAGAGAGCTATCTATCTAATAGAACACCGGGGGTTTCATTAATGGAAGCTTCTCTAACGTAAAACATGTAAAGTGTGATATTCCATAATGGAGCTGGATTGCCATTTACTGTTTTCTATATTTACTAACGATCTACCGTTAGCATTACACAAAGCCTGTGTGTCTATGTACGCAGATGATTCAACACTATACATGTCAGCACCCACAGTGGGTAAGCGAATGCTCCCACCACTGTCTCTCCCAAGCATTTTTGACCAGTGTTTTGGCTTACTGCCCCCACATACTGCTTGTATCCACAGCAGTAATTTGCGAGTTGATAATCTCCTGCTTGTTTATTAAAGTGCAGCCAGGATCCATACAGTGAGCAAGTTCTCCTGTTTCTCTCTGTTTATCGTACTGGTGCATGTGTGATCAAGTGTGTGTTGCTTGTGTGTGTTTGCCATTTCACTGGCGGAGCTTGTTTTCGGGAGACGGGTGTGGGTTGTGTTTGCGAACTAATTTTAGCTTACAACAAGCTTGTAGCGTGGCTAATACTACACAGAAAAAGGATGTAAAGCTCAATGTGGAAGAGAAATACGTATCAAGCACTACACTCCATGAACTATTGGACCAACAATCGATCTGCAGGAAAATAACTTGAAGTCCTTCCTGCAACTCTGTATGGATTCTACCAACAAAACAGTTGGTTATCTGTTTAAGGATGTAATGGAATTTACACACAGTTTGGAATTTACGCAGGTGGAGGTAGAGGAGCTAAAGGGCGCGAATGTCATGAGCCAGACCGCATTCAAAACCATGTCTGAGGATTTTGCAATTTTCCAAACAACACTTGACAAGCACTCCTTCCAAAAGTAGACCACCTCGAAAACCAATCGAGGTGAAAAATAGACTTGAGTGACGTAAAGACTAAAACTTGGCATGACACAGAGGTCAAGGCCAAAAACTCCTGGCAGATCAACTCAAACTTGACCCTAAACTCAATGAGATGGAGAGGGAGTGCATAGCAATGGTACTTTCTTCCCAGATGGACGGCCCAGATCTATTGCGGTGAAACTGCTCAGGTTTAAAGACAAGGAGGAGATTCTCTGCAGAGCCAAGTTATTTATTTATTTATATTTCTTATTTCACCTATGTTTAACCAGGTAGGCCAGTTGAGAATAAGTTCTCATTTACATCTGCGACCTGGCCAAGATAAAGCAAAGCAGTGCTACAAAAACAACAACACAGAGTTACACATGGGATAAACAAATGTACAGTCAATAAGACAATAGAAAAATCTGTATACAGTGTGTGTAAATGAAGTAAGGAGGTAAGACAATAAATAGGCAGGGTAGCCTAGTGGTTAGAGCGTTGGACTAGTAATCGGAAGGTTGGAAGTTCAAACCCCCGAGCTGACAAGGTACAAATCTGTTCTGCCCCTGAACAGGCAGTCAACCCACTGTTCCTAGGCTGTCATTGAAAATAAGAATTTGTTCTTAACTGACTTGCCTGGTTAAATAAAGGTTAAAAAATAAAATAAAAAAAGTAATTGGTGTGCAAAAGAGCAGAAAAATAACTATGGGGATGAGGTAGCTAGTTGGTTGGATGGGCTGTGTACAGCTGTAGCGATCGGTAAGCTGCTCTGACAGCTGACGCTTAAAGTTAGTGAGGGAAATCTAAGTCTCCAAATTCAGTGATTTTTGCAATCTGATTTTAGATTTATTAACTTTGGATTAGAGATACTTAAAAGCTCTCTGGGATAGGTTGGACCGTAGCGTCCCACCTGGCCAATAGCCAGGGAAAATGCAGGGCGCCAAATTCAAATAAAATACTATAAAAATCAAACTTTCATTAAATCACACATGTAAGATACCAAATTAAAGCTACATTCGTTGTGAATGCAGCCAACATGTCAGATTTCAAAAAGGCTTTTCGGCGAAAGCATAAGATGCTATTATCTGATGATAGCACAACAGTAAACAATGAGAGAGTAGCATAGTTCAACCCTGCAGGCACGACACAAAACGCAGAAATAAAATATAAATCATGCCTTACCTTTGACGAGCTTCTTTTGTTGGCACTCCAATATGTCCCATAAACATCACAACTGGTCCTTTTTGTTTGATTAATTCCGTCCATATATATCCAAAATGTCTATTTATTTGGCGCGTTTGATCCAGAAAAACACTGGTTCCAACTTGACCAACGTCACTACAAAATATCTTAAAAGTTACCTGTAAACTTTGCCAAAACATTTCAAACTACTTTTGTAATACAACTTTAGGTATATTTAAATGTAAATAATTGATAAAATTGAAGACAGGATGATCTGTGTTCAATACAGGAAGACAACAAATTCAAGCATGCTTTCTGGTCTTGCGCCTCTATCAAACAGTACACATGGCGTGACACTTGCTCAAGATGGCCGTACTTCTTCATTACACAAAGGAATAACCTCAAATAATTTCTAAAGACTGGTGACATGCAGAGGAAGCGGTAGGAACTGTAAACAAGTCCCTTAGAAATGTCCCTTTGAATAGACAGTGACCTCAAAAACAAAAAAAATCTGAATGGTTTGTCCTCGGGGCTTTGCCTGCTACATAAGTTCTGTAATACTCACATACATGATTCAAACAGTTTTAGAAACTTCAGAGTGTTTTCTATCCAAATCGAATAATAATATGCATATTTTATATTCTGGGGATGAGTAGCAGGCAGTTGAATTTAGGCACGCTATTTATCCAAAAGGGAAAATGCTGCCCCCTATCCCGAATAAGTTTTAATGTGAGTCTGGAAGGAGAGTTTCCAGTGTAGCCAGACACCTAGGAATCTGTAGTTATCCACATATTCTAAGTCAGAACCGTCCAGAGTAGTGATGCTAGTCGGGCGGGCGGGTGCGGGCAGCAATCGGTTGAAGAGCATGCATTTAGTTTTACTAGCATTCAAAAGCAGTTGGAGGCATTGAAACTCGTTTGGAGGTTTGTTAACGCAGTGTCCAAAGAAGGAACAGATGTATACAGAATGATGTCGTCTGCGTAGAGGTGGATCAGAGAATTGCAGCTGCAAGAGCGATATCATTGATATATACAGAGAAAAGATTTGGCCCGAGAATTAAACCCTGTAGCACCCTCATAGAGACTGCCAGAGACTTCTCAGATAGAGTTCATTGTGTCAAATCAGCCTGTTGTAGAGGTCGACCGATTAATCGGAATGGCGTGTCCTGCGTTGCATATCATCTGACTGAGCATACAAGTATCTAAGTATCTGACTGAGCGGTGGTAGGCAAAAGCAGGCGTGTAAACATTCATTCAAACAGCACTTTCGTGCATTTTTCCAGCAGCTCTTCGTTGTGCGTCAAGCATTGCGCTGTTTATGACTTGAAGCCTATCAACTCCCGAGATGAGGCTGGTGTAACCGAAGTGAAAAGGCTAGCTAGTTAGCGCGCGCAAATAGCGTTTCAAACGCCACTTGCTCTGCATGGGTAACGCGGCTTCGAGGGTGGCTGTTGTCGTTGTGTTCCTGGTTCGAGCCCAGGGAGGAGAGGGACGGAAGCTATACTGTTACACTGGCAATACTAAAGTGCCTATAAGAACATCCAATAGTCAAAGGTTAATGAAATACAAATGGTATAGAGGGAAATAGTCCTATAATTCCTATAATAACTACAACCCAAAACTTCTTACCTGAGAATATTGAAGACTCATGTTAAAAGGAACCACCAGCTTTCATATGTTCTCATGTTCTGAGCAAGGAACTTAAACATTAGCTTTCTTACATGGTACATATTGCACTTTTACTTTCTTCTCCAACACTTTGTTTTTGCATTATTTAAACCAAATTGAATGTGTTTCATTATTTATTTGAGGCTAAATAGATTTTATTAATGTATTATATTAAGTTAAAATAAGTGTTCATTCAGTATTGTTGTAATTGTCATTATTACAAATAAATAAAATAAAAATGTCAGATTAATCGCTATTGGCTTTTTTTTGGTCCACCAATAATCGGTATCGGTGTAGAAAAATCACAATCGGTCGACATCTAGTTATAAGGTCTAAAAAAATAGCAGATCCTTACCACATTGGGTGCGGCGGGTTGCAGGAAGGTATATTTAATTCTAAAATGAAAACGACTGAATATTTACATGGGACAAAAACACGTCTTACTGCTGGGCCACCTTGGGGAAAAAAATTGCCTGAAGGGAACCAAATTCTTCATCAATGACGACTTCTCCGAAAACGTACTTCTCAAAAGAAAGGAACTGATGCCACAACTAATTTGATTTATTTAAAAGGGATCATTGCATACCTGAATTACGATCAGCTGGTCGTTCACCCCCCCTCTCGTAGGCCTATGGCAAGTGACTCAGCTGTAGTCAACTGATTAGACACCCACACACACAAACATATTTATTAATCTTTGTTCATGTTTCACCTAACCTCATGACCGAAAATACAAATTTCTCTAAATGTCCTAACCCTCTGAAGTCTTTAGTGGTGTTATGTGGACTGTGTCAATGTGCATTCTATAGGAAGTGCACCCCTATTGACAAAACTATCACAGATGTATGGTTGTCTTGGACATGTGCGGCATGCACTTCTATGTTTCTGTTCTATTCTCTGGATGATTCTGACTGTGTATCTCTCTTAGTTGGGCAGGATATCAACCCTGATAACATGGTCTTTAAGCCATTAGATATTAATGAATAAAACAGTAAATATAATGACTATGTTGATCCAGATAAAAATTTCCTGAGATTTACCAGAGATGAGTCTATCACTTGTGATTACTATAATGTTAAGCAATTCAACAATCTGTATAGGAGTTAATCTAATTCCATTATTTTCTTCTTTTCATTTGAACATTTGCAGTCTTCCTAAAAATCATGACCACCTTGTTCGTTATTTGTCTTCTCTCAATCGTGAATTTTACATGGTTGCCCTTTCAGAAACATTATTGCCTCAAGAGACAACCATGCTTTATAACATGTCTCCTTTATGACATATGCTTTATGACATAATGCTGTTCACCACTGTAGAACCTCAAAAGTGTGAGGTGTCCATTTTTGTTCATAAACATATTTTCAATTCTTTGTAAGAGATGACCTCACATTTACATCTGATAACATTGATGTTGATCTCTTATAGAAATTCCCTCCTGTTTATTTTTTGGTGGTAAAAAAGTGTTAATTGGATGCATCTATTGGCTACCTGATTCTGTCATTGATAGTTTCATTGATTCCTTGCATCAACCCTGGATTTGATTAATAACGAAAATAACATTTGTTTTGTTTTGGGTGATTACAATATAAACTTATTTAAAAGTGAGAACCACTCACTGACATCTGACTTTTTAAATACATTATACTCCAGCTATCTGTATCCCCTCATTTTAAAAGCCCACAAGAGTGACCAGTTCATCTGTCACCCATATTGATAATATTTTTTCAAATTCTTTGAATAATGTGGCTAAAACAGGTATACTTTATACTGACCACTTTCTAATTTTCCACTTCTCTTTGGCAGCTGGAAATGAACTGATGGGTGATTAGTAGCATTAAATGTAGAATATTTAATAAAAGTAATTGTGAGCGCTTTAAGATGTTGATTGATGATATTTCATGGCAACATTTTTATAATCAGGCCTATGTGCAGTCTGCTTACCAGACTTTCTCACATCTTTCAATTCTGTATTTCACCACTGCTTTCCCTTAGGGATCGGATCAATTTCTTCAATTTTCGCCTAAAATGACATACCCAAATCTAACTGCCTATTGCTCAGGACCTGAAGCAAGGATATGCAAATTCTTGATACCATTTGAAAGGAAACACTTTGAAGTATGTAGAAATGTGAAATTAATGCAGGAGAATATAACACAATAGATCTGTTTTTAAAACCTGATTTTATTGCTTGCCTGAGATGTGATTAAAGAGAATTCCAATGCTCTATACAGTCCTGTGAGTCTCCCAGCCTCTGTTCTGGACTTGAGGACTGTGAAGAGACCCCTGATTGTATGTCTTGTGGGGTATGTATGAGTTTTTTCAGCTGTGTGTTAACTTGCTGAAAAGACAATTCAGTACTTTCAACACGTCAATACTTCTTACAAAGACCAGCAGTCAATCTCTCCACCACTCTGAACCAGGAGAGGCTGATATTCATGTTAAAACCTCTAGAGGATCGGTGTCCCCCCCCCATGGGACGGTTGAGCTAATGTGCTCTGATGTGATTAGCATATGGTTGTAAGTAACAAGAACATTCTTGTTAATCTAACTGCACTTCCAATTTACAGTAGCTATTACAGTGAAATAATACCATGCTATTGTTTGAGTAGAGTGCACAGTTAACCAAATTAGGCACATTTGGGCAGACTTGATACAACATTATGAACATAAATTCAATGGTTCATTGGATCAGTCTAAATCTTTTCACAAACACTGCTAACACTGCTAAAATCTAAATTGCGCCCAAGCTGGAATAATACATTGTGACCTTTCTCTTGCATTTCAAAGATGAAAAAAACTGCATGTTTTTTCTTTGTGTTAACTTTTACCAGATCTATTGTTAATTTCACATTTCTACATACTTCAAAGTGTTTCCTTTCAAATGGTATCAAGAATTTTGGGAGCTTCTAGAGAGTGGCGTAGATGTGCACACCACACCTGTAGGTTGGACTGACTGTGCATCCATCCCACTATCTGTATCCAAGGCAGACAAATCACTTTGGAGCCAATTTGTGCCTTGCTTTAACAAATCCTGCTGTGCATCATGTAGAAATCACTTTGTGAATTCATATTGAACTTCACATAATTAAAGTTCGGACTACACAGTCGTATCAGGCATAGCTAGTTTGCTGTGTCGCAATTCTCCTTATGCATGCCAATATATTGCCAGTACGGAAGTATTGAATCCCTAGTGGAATCAAATGTGAGAACTTTCTTGCCTTTTTATATCAGCCTTTGAGCCAAATAATTGAAGTGGGTTGATTTTCCATAGCTCAAAAAGATTGGTTGCATGTATTTGATAATTCCACCTGATTCTCTGATATATAACAATCAAAACTTTCTATAGACCAGCGGGTAAACAACATTGAAGGATACCTCTACATTCCTCTACATTAGACTACATTAGACTATATTACATGCATTCCCATGTGGACTTTTCCAAAATGCAACTCACCCGCGCCAGACCGGACATCTAAAATTATAATCCACAAGATCCTAATGATATGTGACCGACCGGCTCAAATCGGTTTTATGTAGCAACATTTTAAATTGTGTTTTTTTACATTGGATAAAAGTAGAGCCTCAGAGCTACAAAATGGTATATCATACACTGCATATTTGAGGAACAATGGAAAAGTAATTCTGCTTTGAAAGTTGATCAACTTGTAAACTCACTTTTTGAGAAAATTGCCTTTTGGATGTTTTGGTAGCTAGTAAAGAGCTCTTCTTTGTCTACACCCATTCAGCATCGTTCACACCCTCTTAAGCTTTAGCCCCACCCATCTCGTTTCGCTCTCGGAGGGTTCAGAGCACACACTTGACACTCTGGCCAATATATTTGTTTAGCTCTGTGTAACCGATGTGAAATGGCTAGCTAGTTAGCGGGGTGCGTGCTAATAAATCAAATCAAATGTTATTTGTCACATACACATGGTTAGCAGATGTTAATTGCGAGGGTTGCGAAATGCTTGTGCTTCTAGTTCCGACAATGCAGTAATAATCAATGAGTAATCTAACCTAACAATTTCAACACAACTACCTTATACACACAAGTGTAAAGGGATGAAGAATATTTACATAAAGATATATGAATGAGTGATGGTACAGAACGGCATAGTAGATGGTATCGAGTACAGTATATACATATGAGATGAATAATGTAGGGTATGTAAACATTATATTAAGTGGCATTGTTTAAAGTGGCTAGTGATACATTTTTCCATTAAAGTGGCTGGAGTTGAGTCAGTATGTTGGCAGCAGCCACTCAATGTTAGTGATGGCTGTTTAACAGTCTGATGGCCTTGAGATAGAAGCTGTTTTTCAGTCTCTCGGTCCCTGCTTTGATGCACCTGTACTGACCTCGCCTTCTGGATGATAGTGGGGTGAACAGGCAGTGGCTCGGGTGGTTGTTGTCCTTGATGATCTTTATGGCCTTCCTGTGACATCGGGTGGTTAGGTGTCCTGGAGGGCAGGTAGTTTGCCCCCGGTGATGCGTTGCGTAGACGTCATTACCCTCTGGAGAGCCTTACGGTTGTGGGCGGAGCAGTTGCGTTTCAATCGGTGACGTCACTCGCTCTGAGACCTTGAAGTAGTTGTTCTCCTTGCTCTGCAAGGGTTGTGGCTTTTGTGGAGCGATGGGTAACGATCGTTCGAGGGTGGCTGTTGATGATGTGTGCAGAGGGTCCCTGGTTCGAGCCCAGGTAGGGGTGAGGAGAGAGATGGAAGCTATACTGTTTCACTGGTTGCTGCGGAAAAGGAGGAGGTGAACTGGCTAGCTAGTAAGCGGGGTGCGCCCTAATAGCATTCCAATTGGTGACGTCACTCGCTCTGAGACCTTGAAGTAGTGGTTCACCTTGCTCTCCAAGGGCCGTGGCTTTTGTGGAGCGGTGGGTAAAGATGCTTCGAGGGTGGCTGTTGTTGATGTGTGCAGAGGGTCCCTGGTTCGAGCCCAAGTAGGGGCGAGGAGAGGGATGGAAGCTAAACTGTTACATCTGGATAACATGAAACAGCCTAACCAGCTCTGCTGGCAACAATTTTTTTACTCTTTTTTGCCGACGTTTACTGACACCGGCCATATTCAACGGGTGTTGTGCATTCGTAAATTCATCAATTATTTTGTGCTCTGGCATACTCAGACTGAATTTACGAACGCAACCGAAATGGTTACTTGCATAGTGGAGTCTTTTGTTAAGACATCTAGCTAGCTAGGTAAACAATGAACCTTGCTAGATAAACAACGTGTAAGATCATACACGTCATGTAATGTTAGCTAGCGAGCCAGCCAGCTAACATTAGCTAGTTAAACAACAATGAACATAACGACATGTTTTGGCACTACTACCCTGCATGCATCTGCTGGGAGCTAACCAACCAGGTTCAATGTTAGCTAACTAACATAAGGCACTAACTTGCCAAGCAAACGGCTCTGGGATACGAATAATAACATCATACACGTAACATTAGCTAGGGAGCTAGCCAGACAGCTAAAGTTAGCTAGCTAGCTAACAGTACACTTTAGCTTAAGACATGTAGCTAGCTAGGTAAACAATGTGTAAGATCATACACGTAACATTAGCTAGCGAGCCAGCCAGCTAACTTTAGCTAGTTAAACAACATTGAACATAGTGCCAAATCATGACATTACTATGCCTTGCATTAATCTGCTGGTAGAGGTAGCTAACCAACCAGGTTCAATGTTAGCTAACTAACATTAGGCTCTAAATAGCCAAGCAAATTGCTCTGGGATACGAATAGTAACAGCATGCATGTAACGTTAGCTAGGGAGCCAGTCAGCTAACGTTGATAGTCTAGCTCGATAGTCTAGCTCTAAGCTAGACACTTAGATAGTCTAGCTCGTTTGAAATTAAACAACTCTCTGTCAGAATTTGAAATGTGTAATATCTGAATGTAGCTAGCTAGACTATCTTACCTGTGTACACCATCGTGCATGGACGCGTCTCCCTGTCAGGAATGCCATGCCACCGTTGCCCTTAGTTTGAAGATGTAATCTGGAGACAGGTCTTTCCTCCATCTCTTTAGCTATCATACTCTAATTCCACTGATTTCAAAACTTGATCCTCCAGAAAGTGGAGAGCCACACTTATGTAGCTCCACTACACAATATATTTTTAAAAATCATCAAATCGACAGGATTACCAACTGAGCTTCTATGGCAGACCAATCCGAACTCCTCTCTCGGCATGTCCAGCCCACTCATTATCTCAGCCAGTCATGGCTAGTGGGAAGGTTGCTGACTTCTTCTATGGTTTAACCAACAAGGCTAATAATTTAACAATTGTATTTACAGATGGCGTACAAGTTTATTATTAAGGCACATGGATGTTAACGTGTAAAAAAAGGTTTACGTTCAAATGGCTCTGTGAAGTAGTGACCCGCGACATACGCCTAGTTTCCTGAAACGAGTCACATATCGCTAGGAGTTCACCATTTTCTGTAGTGAAGTAATATTTGATGTACACTCACTGGCCAGTTTATTAGGTACAACACCCAGTTCATGAAAATGGATTGCTCCTACAGGCAGTGAGTCAAATGGCCGTGGCTTGCCATATAAAGCAGGCAAACAGGCATCGGGGAATTCAGTTACTGTTTGATTGAATGTTAGAATTGGCAAAACGAGTGACCTGATCGACTTTGAGCGTGATATGAATCTCGGTGCTAGCCACGCCAGATCCAGTATCTCAGAAACGGCTGCCCTCCTGGGCTTTTCATGCATGACAGTGTTTAGGGATTTCCCGTGAATGGTGCCACAAACCAACATCCAGTCAGCAGCAGTTGATGAGAGAGGTCCAAGGAGAAATTCAAGAATCATGCAAGCTAACAGCCGGGCCACAAACAGACAAGTAACGGCGCAGTGCAACAGTGGTGTGCAGAACCACATCTCGGAAAGCACAACTCATCAATCATTGTCACGGATGGCAATTGCGGCAGAAGACCATACTATCAGCTAAAGGCCAGAATAAGCAACACTGGACAATTGAGTAGTGGAAAAACATTGCCTGGTCTGGTCTAACGAATCGCTTTTCCTGTTGCGTCATGCTGATGGCAGAGTCGGGATTTGGCGGAAGCAGCATGAGTCCATGGACCATCCTACCTGGTATCCACAGTACAGGCTGATGGCGGTGGTGTGCCACCGTCCGATCTGCAGCAACTGCATGATGCCATCGCATCAGCATGGATCAACATCCCTGTGGAACATTTCCGACTTGTAGAATCAATTCCTGAAGAATTCAGACTGTTCTGGCAGGTCAGTCTATATATCTATTATATATACAGTGGGGCAAAAAAGTATTTAGTCAGCCACCAATTGTGCAAGTTCTCCCACTTAAAAAGACGAGAGAGGCCTGTAATTTTCATCATAGGTACACTTCAACTATGACAGACAAAATGAGAAAAAAAATCCAGAAAATCAAATAGTAGGATTTTTAATTAATTAATTTGCAAATTATGGTGGAAAATAAGTATTTGGTCAATAATAAAAGTTTCTCAATACTTTGTTATATACCCTTTGTTGGCAATGACAGAGGTCAAACGTTTTCTGTAAGTCTTCACACACTGTTGCTGGTATTTTGGCCCATTCCTCCATGCAGATCTCCTCTAGAGCAGTGATGTTTTGGGGCTGTTGCTGGGCAACATGGACTTTCAACCCCTCCAAAGATTTTCTATGGGGTTGAGATCTGGAGACTGGCTAGGCCACTCCAGGACCTTGAAATGCTTCTTACGAAGCCACTCCTTCATTGCCCGGGCGGTGTGTTTGGGATCATTGTCATGCTGAAAGACCCAGCCACGTTTCATCTTCAATGCCTTTGCTGATGGAAGGAGGTTTTCACTCAAAATCTCACAATACATGGCCCCATTCATTCTTTCCTTTACTCAGATCAATTGTCCTGGTCCCTTTGCAGAAAAACAGCCCCAAAGCATGATGTTTCCACCCCCATGCTTCACAGTAGGTATGGTGTTCTTTGGATGCAACTCAGCATTCTTTGTCCTCCAAACACGACGAGTTGAGTTTTTACCAAAAAGTTATATTTTGGTTTCATCTGACCATATGACATTCTCCCAATCTTCTTCTGGATCATCCAAATGCTCTCTAGCAAACTTCAGACGGGCCTGGACATGTACTGGCTTAAGCAGGGGGACACGTCTGGCACTGCAGGATTTGAGTCCCGGGCGGCGTAGTGTGTTACTGATGGTAGGCTTTGTTACTTTGGTCCCAGCTTTCTGCAGGTCATTCACTAGGTCCCCCCGTGTGGTTCTGGGATTTTTGCTCACCATTCTTGTGATCATTTTTACCCCACGGGGTGAGATCTTGCGCGGAGTCCCAGATCGAGTGAGATTATCAGTGGTCTTGTATGTCTTCCATTTCCTAATAATTGCTCCCACAGTTGATTTCTTCAAACCAAGCTGCTTAGCTATTGCAGATTCAGTCTTCCTAGCCTGGTGCAGGTCTACAATTTTGTGGTGTCATTTGACAGCTCTTTGATCTTGGCCATAGTGGAGTTTGGAGTGTGACTGTTTGAGCTTGTGGACAGGTGTCTTTTATACTGATAACAAGTTCAAACAGGTGCCATTAATACAGGTACCGAGTGGAGGACAGAGGAGCCTCTTAAAGAAGAAGTTACAGGTCTGTGAGAGCCAGAAATGTTGCTTGTTTGTAAGTGACCAAATACTTATTTTCCACCATAATTTGCAAATAAATTCATTAAAAATCCTACAATGTGATTTTCTGGATTTTCTCCTTTCGTCTGTCATAGTTGAAGTGTACCTATGATGAATATGACAGGCCTCTCTCATCTTTTTAAGTGAGAGAACTTGCACAATTGGTGGCTGACTAAATACTTTTTTCCCCACTGGGACCAAAATCCTTTTCCAGTCGTTTAGTTCTCAACAGAACCATTTGTTTTGTTCTCTACCACTTTTCCGACCAACAAAATAAAGTTCTGAATCGGTTCAAACCCACAAAAAGTAACGTTTTATATCGTTCCTTTTTAATGATCTGAAATATACTTTTTTTTTATTTAGCTCAACATTAAATTACTTCACCAATCAGTGCCAGTCACAGTGTAGGCCGTGAGATGCAACTGAAATTTTGAGGGTGAGGAGAGAGCAAGACAGGATGGATGAAGCATTTCATGAAGCGCTGGGCATCTTGTTATGACATGCGTTATCGCAATTAAGCCCACATAATTATACCTACAGAGGAGCGGCTTCTATGGAGGATCTTTGAATGTCCTTGATCTTCTGAGTTGGTTTAACGTTGTACCAGAGCTAATGTTAGCTGGCTAGCTAACAAGCTTGTGTGTGCAAAGCAGCACTAGAATGAAAAACACTTCTTAACTTTTTGTAGTTAATAAATCCAATGTGAAATGTGATAACTATAGTATCCTTAACCTAGCATTGAAAAAGTCAATCCATTCTTCTCTAATTAAACATCTCTCCCTAATTTCTGAATTATTCTTGTAACGTCGTCAGTAGACTACAGTAACCTATGCTTCAGAGGGGAGGGGAAGGTAGCCTACACACACACGCACACCCTCTGACAAAGACTTCCAGTTGACAGGCAGATGCTGGAATACATGTCTGAGTGACAAAGTGAGGGCTTTGCATAGGCGCTTTGTTGCGATTTTTGTGGGACTGGAAAAAAATGCCTGGAACATAAAATAACATTATTAACCAGTTCCCATGCTTTTAAAATAAAGTTTCTGTTCTGGAACAGTATAGATCATATTTGATTCCGGTTCAGGTTTTGTTCCTCAAATAATTTTTTGATTTTCCAGTTTCCAGTTCTGTGTCCTGAACTGGTTTTAACCCTTGAGCTGGACCATTGGTGAGTTACAGGAATAACCTACAGTATCAAGAAAGGTCTCAGAGTTGAATATACTGTATCAAAGGCAGATATTTAATATAATTGTAAAATAAATTATTATCTTATACAAGGCATGAATGAAGCTTAAGTTAGAAGGCAATATCAGCATTACAAGGCATTATTAATCTAGCCATGATCAGAGAGGGAGAGAAAGAGAAGTCATAGCCTAGCCATTGTGTATCTCACCAGAGCAGGTGAGGAACAAAGAGAAAGAGAAAATTAATCTAATATGCTTTTATAACATCTGAGTTGTTTGGATTGAAAATCTGAGTGGTTGACCAATAGGATACTGTAAAGTTAACCTCCAATCAGAACACCATCAGACCTACAGGATATCACCACAACAGCACCCAATGCTTCACAGAGGTGTGACAGAAGGGGGATGTGGATACCCTTACAAAAAAAAAGCAACATTTGCAGTTTCACATGTGAAAATAGCTGTTTTCACATGTTGAGATGAAATTTCACACGTGAAAACATATTTTCATTTTTTTTTTAGTTCACGTGTTAACCCCATATTTTCACAACTGTTGAGAATAACATGTTTTCGACTCAAATTGCAGTTTCACATGTGAAATGTTCTGTTTCACATGTTAACTTTCACGTGAGAATCAGATATGCATTTTAACAATCACAAAGGGCCTAAGGCACTGCTTCGCAGTGCTAGCTATGCCACCAGAGATTCTGGGGCGGCGCACAATTGGCCCAGCGTCATCCAGGTTAGGGAGGGTTTGGCTGGCTGGGATGTCCTTGTCCCATCGTGCTCTAGTAACTCCTGTGGCGGGCCGGGCGCAGTGCACGGTGACCAGGTCGCCAGGTGTACGGTGTTTCCTCAGACACATTGGTGCGGCTGGCTTCCGGGTTGGATGTGCATTGTGTCAAGAAGCAGTGTGGCTTGGTTGGGTTGTGTTTCAGAGGATGCATGGCTCTTGATCTAAGCCTCTCCTGAGTCTGTTGCAGCGATGAGACAAGACTGTATTTACTACCAATTGGATACCACGAAATTGGGGTGTAAAAAAAGTTTAATATGTTGAAAAACTTACACGTGATTGTTGTTTTTACACGTGAACTTGCAAGATTTTAAGATTTTCACGAGATTTTCACATATGAAACGGCAAATTAGATGTTTAGCTCTGTATCTAATTTGCAGTTTCACATGTAAACAAATTAAATGTAAAAAAACACTGTATAGCCTAAAAACATGGTTAAAACTATAATTTTTTGTTATCAGTAATTGCATCTATAGCGTAGTCTATGGATTTGAATGATTGCATTTGTCCACCCCATCCCTCAACTTTTTACAGAAGCTGTGGCAGGGAGAACACTGTTAATGTTTCAATTAACGATTGATGCTTTAAACACCTTTTAATAGGATTAAAGCGTCTGCTATATAATAAAAAATGTAAATATGGTGTAATCTTCTAGTGAGTGAGTTACTTTTGTGCCATTAATATCAAGCAAAACTTCCGAAGTCGAGAATAAAATTGCAAACAAAAGAATATTAAAAGCGAAACATAAACCAAAAATATTGACAGCAAAACAAAATATTGTAAGGCAATAGTTTTTAAATGCGAAAGCCCAAAAAAAATATTCAGTCAAAAAAAAAAGATATTGCAATTAAATAAAAATGCTATGGATATGTTACCAAGGCCTTTTCCCAGCAACATAGCACCCTGCATCCCACTGCTGGTTTGCCTCTGAAGCTAAGCAGGGTTGGTCCTGGTCTGTCCCTAGACGAGAGACCAGATGTAGTTGGAAGAGGTGAAGTAATAGTGTGAAAAGAATGTCACATGGGGAATTTTTTTCACAAGGGAAAATTGTGAAAAATTAACATTTGAAACTTAACACGTCTGTGAACCACATCTGTAATTTAACATAATTTTTTACAGTTGAAGTTTACATACACCGTAGCCAAATATTTTTATTTGTAAAAATCCCATGTCTTAGATCAGTTAGGATCACCACTTTATTTTAAGAATGTGAAATGTCAGAATAATAGAAGAGTGATTTATTTCAGCTTTTATTTATTTCATCACTTTCCCAGTGGGTCAGAAGTTTACATACACTCAATTAGTATTTAGTAGCATTTCCTTTAAATTGTTTAACTTGGGTCAAACGTTTCGGGTAGCCTTCCACACGCTTCCCACAATAAGTTGGGTGAATTTTGTTACATTCCTCCTGACAGAGCTCGTGTAACTGAGTCAGGTTTGTAGGCCTCCTTGCTCGCACACGCTTTTTCAGTTCTGCCCACATATGTTCTATACGATTGAGGTCAGGACTTTGTGATGTCCAATCTAATACCTTGCCTTTGTCATCCTTAAGCCATTTTGCCACAACTTTGGAAGTATGCTTGGGGTCATTGTCCATTTGGAAGACCCATTTGCGACCCAGCTTTAACTTTCTGACTGATGTCTTGAGGTTGCTTCAATATATCCACAATTTTCGTCCCTCATGATGCCATCTATTTTGTGAAGTGCACCAGTCCCTCCTGCAGCAAAGCACACCCACAACATGATGCTGCCACCCCCGTGCTTCATGGTTGGGATGGTATTCTTCAGCTTGCAAGCCTCCCCCTTTTTCCTCAAATCACATGTTTACCATGGTAAACCGCAAATGTGACTTTTACATGTGATTTGTTTTTCACATGAGGTGAAAACATGTTATTCTCCTCACGTGAAAATATCGTTTCACATGTGAAGTTTAAGCTCAACATGTGAAAATAGCCATTTAAATGCAATTTTCACATGTGAATCAGCAAATGTCACGTGTTTTTTTCATTAGGGTGTCTGTGCATGTGTACTCTACATACAGTGCTTTCAGAAAGTATTCACACCCCTTGACTTTATCTGCATTTTATTGTGTTACAGCCTGAATTTAAACCTAAAGCACACCGCAAAATATACAAAATTATTTCCTCCATTTTGAATTCAGAGTAAAAAAATGCAGAATAAGTCAAGTGGGTATAAATTCTTTCTGAAGTCTGTAGGTGTGTGCGTGTTGGTGTGTGTACATGCGTGCGATTGTCACATTTAAGTATGTTGTCTGTTCTCTGTTCTTATTGAGTTTGTCTATCGTTCTGCTGTTACTCAAGAGCCCTACGTCGTTGTGGTTTCATGGATGCCAGACTAATGCCTTATCTATGAGTGCAGCTGGTTTGCATATGGAGCACATGTGTGCCATCAGAATGAAAGGAGGCCAGGCCAAGGTGATGTGAACACTTTTGCTGGCTGACGGAGCCAATCCGGAGAGCGTTGCCACGGCGACGAGAACAGGCCAACTGGGTGTAGGCTGATCTTGCTTTGCTGAGATAAGTGTGTTTCTCTCAAGGAAGACTCTGAGGTTGTTCACAACGACACCAATAAACACAGATACAGAGCACTCTGTACCTTGCCAATACCAGTGGGTGTCACAATTCAGGATTTCCTTGGTACAGATACTTTCCGAGACAAGCCAGAATCATGGATACCAATTCTCTCATTTGTACCCCTGTCTGGATAGAGCATCAAATGTGTTGCATCTACCAGTGCAATCATGGTTTGTCTGAATGATAATATTACCTCAAATATGCTTGCAACAGAAAGGTCTGGATACTGTATCTTGTTGGGTTGTTTATGACATGATTTTGATAACCCTGTTACCCTTGCAGTAATGCGTCAGACCAGATCAGTTGCCAGTGTAAGTGTAGATGGGCTATGGGAGCTCTGTTTTTCCACTGTCAGACTTTGCACCCGTGTCATCAGTAGTTTATGTTTCCATCTCCGAGGCCCCAAAAAAGCCCAAAAGTCTAGGGCCGTGGACATACCCTGACATGGGGCCAGACTGAGGGGAGTGGGACTTTTCAGCCCATACAACTGATTCACTTGCCTTTTGCAAATTTCAATTATAACACAATTATAACAATCGAGTAGGACATAAATGTAGGAAAATCACTTGGATTATAAATGCTGACACATTGTAGGAGATTAAGTAAAAAACCACTAGAAAATATCTTACTAATGCAATTGACCTAGATATGAAAGAATTACAGAACAAGCCTACACCACAAACAGAGACTTGCCTCTGATGTGTTGTGAGTGATGAGACTTTTCTCATAGTCAGAGACTATTAGCCCCTACAACAGCATGCTATTTTTTTCTTAGCAAGCTCTAGGCCTATATCAACTCGGTGGATTACACTGGCGAGGTCATAATCTTTCCTTTTCCGTTTTTGATTAGATTTCCCTCTTCCAGTGCAGATATTGCAGCAGTGTTCTTTTCTCTGCTGCTGCTACTCAGTCAAGTGCACCAAGCTTTTATGACTAGACTGGAGAAAGCCACCATTATTGTCCTTACGACCCAAGTTAACTGCCTCACATCTAGTCAACATCAAACATGCTTCATGTGACAAAGAAACGAGGCCTGTTATTCTACTGGCAGGCATGCTCGTCATTCAGCCTCAAGTTGGAGATGTATCTGAAATCAGGACTTAGAAAACCATGTCAGGTTTGGATGATGATGTGTGATTTGTTGGTTTCCCATTCCCTCTTTCTCGTTTCTATGTAATGGAATCTCTCATTCTTTATTGGGCAAACATTCCTGTGGTCTTCACTTGAAGTATCCCCTACTTTTCTCAGTTCTCACCCCTTTGTCAGATAGTTGTGTGCATTGAGTGATAGTAATTACCCTCACTGACAGGCACCACCCCCTAAAACAATCACAGAAAAGAGATGCCCCCATAAAAGTCAACCCATTGGCCCTTTGCACTTGAAACTGGCCCTGTTTAGTGTTTGTGCTGAATAGAGCAGTCAGCAGAAAAAAACTGAACACAAGCTATTGACAATTGACTTGGAGGGAAAACACCAGGCTCATACCCCCCACCTGGCCGTCAATAAATCTATGTAATGTGCAGCTCTGGAGAAAACACAATGGGCAGCTCAGTGCAGGCCCGATTTAATCCCTGAGCACTGTGTTTGGAGGCTTGTGTTGAAAAGAGAGACCCGGGTTGGAGGGCGTCACAAACTACCAGGCCCTTGCCAGGCCTTGTCAGGCCCTGACATTTGCCTCAAAAAGGGGGAAAGACATACGACTCAAGTGGGCCAGCTCCGCTGTATTCATCCATCCTCTGAGTCCCACAGAGAGAGGTGGTCCTTTCTTCCGCCCGGTCTTGCCTGTCCCTTTCTCACAGCTCTCTGCCATCACCATGTTGCCATCATCAAAGAGCTTTAGCAGAGGGGACGTGAAATGAATCAAATGCTGCTTTGAGGAAGTAGTTTATACCTCTTGGATTAGCTTTTGTTAGTTGAAGGGAATTTAATAGGGGTGAAACGGTTCACAAAACTCAGTTTGCTCCGATACGGTACAGTGTTGTCACAGTTCGGTACGGTTTCGATATATTGACAAAATAAATGCCTGAGAAATATGTATATAAATATGAAATATTTGTATTTAGATTTTCCATTTATTATAATAGTCAATATGGGTATCTTGAATTCCTAGGAGGATATGGAAACAAAGGGACAACAAAAAACAGCAGTGCCTGCCTTATAACATTAAATAAAATAGTCATTTAAAACAGAACTTCAACAAGAGTGCATAGTCCAGCAGCATATATCAAAATTAAGTCACATAGCAGTGTCTTAAACAAAATAGGACCACTTGAGACTGGTTACTTGAAAAAAAATATATATATCAGATTTTCAAGTTTTTCTTTAGATCATACTTATTTTCCACCATAATTTGCAAATAAATTCATTAAAAATCCAACCATGTGATTTTCAGGATTTTTTTTCTTCTCATTTTGTCTGTCATAGTTGAAGTGTACCTATGATGAAAATTACAGGCCTCTCTCATCTTTTTAAGTGGGAGAACTTGCACAATTGGTGGCTGACTAAATACTTTTTTGCCCCACTGTATATCGGACATTTTGACAATTACAATTACTTTATAATTAATTGTTATCACTTATTAATAAAATAATAAATGTCACATTAACAAAGTAAATTCATTACTGTACCTGTTGTATATTTGTCACAATCTCTGCTGTGAGTTCATTGTAGACTCTCAGACGAGCAGCAGCATCCAGGTGCAGAAGGGTCTTGAACCGGGGGTCCAAAGCGGTGCTCTTGTGTAAGAAGTCTTGGACACCAGGGTCAGCATATCTAGGCTCCAGGTTAACTCTGATAGCAGTCTTGACATTCCTTACTGTGGGTTCATCTTCATCAGATGCCACCATTGATTTCAGGATCATTGTTTTCATAGGCAGGACGATGGATGCTGATGGAATAATCTGTGCATATCAGTGTTGTGACTGTTTTGAGAGGTTTGCACACTTTGATAACTTCCTCTGCTAGTCTTATGTCATTTTCAGACAAAGTCACAATATCTTTGACATTCTTCCTCACAGCTTGATCCATCAGTGTAGAAAACACCGCAACTGTCTGCTCAAGGTATCTCTCGACCATGTCATGGCTTGAATTCCATGTCATGGCTTGAATTTGAATCTAGTAGGGACATCTTGGATTTGTTTGTGAGTTGGCAGCTCCAGCATCTGCTGTTTTGTCTTGTAAACATGTGCAGCAGTTGTTATTTTATGAAAGAAGTATACCACCTTCCTGATCTTTGCTAGGAGGTGAGAGATTGGATTCACTGACATTGCATTTTTGAGATGCTAGATTAATAACGTGAGCAAAGCATCCTATATGTTGTCCCAATCCAGCTAATGCAACTGCATTTACAATAAGCTAGCGTTCTGTAGCTCTAGATGTCCAACTGTCTGTTGTTAGAGCAACAGACCGCGTTTCTGACAACTCGCTCTCAAGTTGTTCTTTTGTTTTTTTATATGTCTGGGCAAAATGTGTACGGGAAGGAATAGTGAAGCGTGGCACGACCACTTTTTAAACATGTTTCTGAAACCCGCATTCTCTACCACAGAGAAGGGTCTTATATCTGTCGCTATGAATTTTGCTATCGCTGTGTTGATTTCTTTAGCCCTACCGGAGTCGGCCTCATATTGTTGCCTGAAGGCTGTGTGTGGGGAGAAGTGGTTGCCATAAATGTTTTTCGCCTAGTCCCACCGATTGGCACTTTGGGGTGATGTTGGCGCAAATAAGTAGTCATGTTGCTCACATTGCCACTCGAATAGGCTATCGGCAATGAACAGAGCCTACATGTTGTAGAAGTTTTATCCACCACTCGTTGGCAATGCCTGTTATAGTTTACAGGGAAACTGAAATGTTCCCAGACGGCAGACCTGAATGGTACCTGAATGGTCTTCTAGTTCTGGCTCGCCAATGCTTGCCATATTGCTCCTTTGCATTTAGCTAACTGCTAATTCCTTCGTAAGCTAATTGCTGCTACGAAGGTCTCAGCTCTGTTCTCGCTGGAGGATTATAACTAATGAGCGGAGCTGCACAACTTTTTTTTTTCAAAGACAACTTTATTACTATGTGGATATTTTTCCCACGTTCATTTATACGCCATTTTATATACAAATTAATGTATTGTTCGGTTCACAGTGCGTACCGAACCGTGCACCATGGACCCTGTACCGAACGGTTCAATACGAATACACGTACCGTTTCACGGTACTATATTAACTGTGAGAAAGCATCATCATTGTCCTTGTAGAGCGCTATTGGTGACCGTTACAGTAGAGTATATGAAAGGATAAAAGTTCCCCTGTTCACCGAGCAATTGCCTTCCGCAGAACACAACATCCCATCTCAATACATGTATCATTGTTAAGACTGTAAAATTCACTATGAAAAACAACAACTAAAACAGGAGTACAACCATGCAGAAAAATGCTTGTGTCCTTATTGTTGTTTTTTTCTATGCAGGGGAAGAAGGGAGGGTTGGTTAAGGGATGCACTATTTTGCATAGCTGCTTTCTCATGCCCCCTTGTAGGATCTTAATTTGATCACTCTTTTGTTGCTGAGAATTTTCCTGCACAGCAAGAAATGCAAACTTGTAGTGATTTCAAGGTTTTTAAAAGGCTGACTCACCCTCTCTGTGAGCTGGGTACTGTAGGTGTTTGCTGTGTAAAGGCCTCCCCAAATTGAGCAGGTAAAGCCTCTGCAGAACACATTGCGATCCAAATCAATGCCAAAACAATGCAAGCATGGCAGATGTGGCACATGTCTCTAAATGTGTCCCAAATGGCACCCTAGTCCCTATATAGTGCACTTCTTTTGACCAGGTTCCTTAGGGCTCTGGTCAAACGTAGTGCACTATGTAGGAAGTAGGGTGCCATTTAACGCCATTTGGGATTAACATCAGTCACCTACACATGCATTGAGCAGCACACATGGGGAAACGTAACCTCGTACAAGCCTGCCTGTGCCCACACACTTCAGAGCCCATTCCTCCACACTCCCTCTCCTATTGATACAGTAACTATGCCCCAGGCAACAGAGTCTCCATTGCAAGCTGTTTGGCAACAGTATTGCCTTTTTCTCTTATCACGTTTGGATAAAGGATGCATTATATCTTGGTCTGCCATCATGAGACATCATATGTGAGAATTGTCCACAGGAGCTATTCAGAAGTGATTGCTATTATTTGTCAACAAGAATCACTTTCAGGATTTGGTTTTCAACATAGCTCAAGATTGTCGCATTTTCATCTGTTTGAGATTGTTGTGAATAATGCACTGGTTTATAAGGAATAATATGATATTTGATGATCACTCCACTACTTAAATCCATTTTACCTCATTTCTACCAGCATATCACATGTGCAACCAGAGGGTGAAAAAACTAGACCAGCTTTACTCCACACAAAGAGACGCATACAAAGCTCTCCCTCACCTTCCATTTGTCAAATCTGACCATAATTCTATCCTCCTGATTCCTGCTTACAAGCAAAAACTAAAGCACGAAGTAACAGTGTCTCGCTCAATATGGAAGTGGTCAGATGACGCGGATGCTATGCTACAGGACTGTTTTGCTAGCATAGACTGGAATATGTTCCAGGATTCATTGAAGAGTATACCACATCAGTCACTGGCTTCATCAGAAGCCATGGATTACAGACAACATCCGCACCGAGCTAAAGGCTAGAGCTGCCGCTTTCAAGGAGCGGGGCACTAATCCGGACACTTATAAGAAATCCCGCTATGCCCTCAGATGAACCATCTGGGCTTGCAAACTATTATGGACTACAAAGGGAAACTCAGTCATGAGCTGCCCAGTGACGCGAGCCTACCAGATGAGCTAAATGCCTTTCTTGCTCGCTTCGAGGCATGCAACACTGAAGCATGCATGTGAGCACTAGCTGTTCCGGGCGACTGTGGGATCACACTCTCTGTAGCCGATGTGAGCAAGACCTTTAAACAGGTCAGCATTCAGAAGGCTGCGGGGCCAGACGGATTACCAGGTGTACTCAGAGCATGCGCTTGCGCAGTGTCTCCACTGACATTTTCAACCTCTCCCTGACCGAGTCTGTAATACCTTCATGTTTCAAGCAGACCACCATAGTCTCTGTGCCCAAGAGAGCAAAGGTAACCTGCCTAAATGACTCCCACCCCTTAGCACTAACATCAGTAACCATGAAGTGCTTTGAAAGGCTGGTCATGGCTTACATCAACATCATCAGCCCGGAAACCCTAGACGCACTCCAATTCGTTTACTGCCCCAACAGATGACACAATCTCAATCACAATCTCCACACTGCCCTTTCCCACCTGGACAAAAGGAACACCTATGTGAGAATGCTATTCATTGACTATACAGCTCAGCGTTCAACACCATAGTTCCCACAAAGCTCATCACTCAGTTATGGACCCTGGGACTAAACACCTCCCTCTGCAACTGGAACCTGGACTTCCTGATGGGCCACCCCCAGGTGGTAAGGGTAGGCAACAACACATCTGCCATACTGATCCTCAACATGGGGCCCCTCAGGGGTGCATGATTAGTCCCCTCCTGTACTCCCTGTTCACCGATGACTGTGTGGCCAAGCACAACTCCAGCACCATCATTACGTTTGCTGAAGACAACAGTGACCTGATCACTGACAACGATGAGACCGCCTATAAGGAGGTCAGAGACCTGCCTGTGTGGTGCCAGGAAAACAACCTCTCCCTCAATGTCAGCAAGACAAAGGAGCTGCTCGTAGACTTCAGGAAAATGATTGCTGATCAAGTAGTAGAGCGGGTCGAGAGTTTCAAGTTCCTTTGTGTCCGCATCACCAACAAATGATCATGGTCCAAACACACCAAGACAGTTGTGAAGAGGGCATGACAACACCTTTACCCCCTCAGTAGATTGTAGCATTTTTTTGATGATCTAGGGACCAATACCAAAAATGTACAGCTATATCATCAAGAGCATCCTGACCGGTTGCATCACCGCCTGGTATGGCATCTGCTCAGCATCTAACCTGTAATGCACAACAGAGGGTAGTGCGTACGCCCAGTACATCACTGGGGCCAAGCTTCCTGCCATCCAGGATCTATATACTAGACTGTGTCAGTGGAAGGCCCAAAAAATTGTCAAAGACTCCAGTTACTCAAGTCAAAGACTCGAATCTCTGCAACCGCACGGGAAGTGGTACTGGAGAGCAATGTCTAGGTCCAAAAGGCTCCTTAACTGCTTCTACTCCCAAGCCATAAGTCTGCTTAAACCTCTTAGGGATCCCTTAAGCTCGAATCCCCTAAGCGGGATAGATTTGACAACATCCAGTGAAATTGCAGAGTGCCAAATTCAAACTACAATATTATAAATATTTAACTTTCATAAAATCACAAGTAATCAAAATAAAGCTTAACTTCTTGTTATCCAGCCACTGTGTCAGATTTCAAAAAGGCTTTACGGCGAAAGCACACCATGCGATTATCTGAGGACAGCGCCCCGCATATACAAACACATGAAATACATATTTCAACCAGGCAGGTGCGACACGAAAGTCAGAAATGGCGATATAATAAATGCTTTACCTTTTGATCTTCTTCTGTTGGCACTCCAAAAGGTCCCAGTCACATCACAAATGGTCGTTTTGTCCGATAATGTCCAACTTTATATTCATAAAAACTCAGTTTAGCTGGCGCGCTTCAGTCAATAATCCACCCAGTTTCCCTCCATCAAAATGCATACAAAATTAATCCCAAACATTACTAATAAACTTTTCCAAACAAGTCAAACAACTTTTATAATCAAACCTTAGGGTACCTAATACGTAAATAAATGCTAAAATTTAAGACAGAGTCGTTATTGTCTTTACCGGAGAAAAATACCAAAGAACGCGCTCTCATTCACGCTCTTGGAAGCACTACAGCCAAAATGGGAGCCACCTAGAAAAACTTCAATTTCTGGCTCATTTTTCCAAAAACCAGCCTGAAACATTTTTCTAAAGACTGTTGACATCTAGTGGAAGCCATAGAAACTGAAATCTGGGAGGACTTCGCCTTATAATAAAAGTGATAGGCTGATTTCTTTTTTTGGGGGGGGGGGGTGGTTTGTCCTCTGGTTTTTGCCTGCCATATCAGTTCTGTTATACTCGCAGACATCTCTTTTTTTAGCTTCTGGGCCTCAGTAACAGGCAGTTTACTTTGGGCACGCATTTCATCCGGACGGCAAAATACTGCCCCCTATCCCAAACAAGTTAACAATTAATCAAATGGCCACCCAGACTATTTACATTGACACCCCCCATTTTGTTTTTACACTGCTGCTACTCACCGTTTATTATCTTTAGTCACTTTACCCATACCTACAGGTAGAAATGACCTTGACTAACCTGTACCCCCGCACATTGACTCGGTACCGGTACCCCCTCTATATAGCCTTGTTATTGTTATGTTATTCAATCAGACATTTTTATAAAGCCCTTCTTTCATCAGCTGATGTCACAAAGTGCTGCACAGAAACCCAGCCTAAAACCCCAAACGGCAAGCAATGTAGGTTTAGAAGCACGTGGCTAGTTAAAACTCCCTAGAAAGGCCGGAACCTAGGATGAAACCTAGAGCGGAACCAGGATATGAGGGGATGGCCAGTCCTCTTCTGGCTGTGCCGGGTGGAGATTATAACAGAACATGGCCAAGATGTTGAAATGTTCATAGATGACAAGCAGGGTCAGATAATAATAATCACAGTGGTTGTAGAGGGTGCAACAGGTCAGCACCTCCGGAGTAAATGTCAGTTGGCTTTTCATAGCCGATCATTCTGAGTATCTCTACCACTCCTGCTGTCTCTAGAGAGTTGAAAACAGCAGGTCTGGGACAAGGTAGCAGGTCCGGTAAACAGGTCAGGGTTCCATAGCCACAGGCAGAACTGTGGGGCAGCCGCATGACCAGGTGGACTGGGGACAGCAAGGAGTCATCAGGCCAGAGAGAGAGAGTCATCAGGCCAGAGCAAGAGAGAGAGTGAGAGACTTAAATTCACACAGGACACTGGATATGACAGGAGAAATACTCCAGCCATAACAGACTGACCCTAGCCCCCCGACACAAACTATTGCAGCATCAATACTGGAGGCTGAGATGGGAGGGATTCGGGAGACACTGTGGCCCCATCCGGACAGGGCCAATCAGGCAGGATATAAACCCACCCACTTTGCCAAAGCACAGCCCCCACACCACTAGAGGGATTTCTTCAACCACCAACTTAATATCCTGAGACAAGGCCGAGTATAGCCCACAAAGAATTCCCCCACGGCACAAACCCAAAGGGCAGGCGCCAACCTGGAAAGGAAGATCACGTCAGTGACTCAACCCACTCAAGTGGCGCACCCCTCCTAGGGATGGCATGGAAGAGCACCAGTAAGCCAGTGACTCAGCTCTTGTAATAGGGTTTGAGGCAGAGAATCCCAGTGGAGAGAGGGGAACCGGCCAGGCAGAGACAGCAAGGGCAGTTCGTTGCTCCAGTGCCTTTCCGTTCACCTTCACACTCCTGGGCCAGACTACACTCAATCATAGGATCTACTGAAGAGATGAGTCTTCAATAAAGACTTAAAGGTTGAGACCGAGTCTGCGCCTCTCACATGGATAGGCAGAACATTCCATAAAAATTGAGCTCTATAGGAGAAAGCCCTGCCTCCGGCTGTTTGCTTAGAAATTCTAGGGACAATTAGGAGGCCTGCGTCTTGTGACTGTACCATATGTGTAGGTATGTACGGCAGAGATCAAATCGGAAAGATAGGGAGGAGCAAGCCCATGTAGGTTAGCAGTTTGTAGGTTAGCAGTAAAACCTTGAAATCAGCCCTGGCCTTAACATGAAGCCAGTGTAGAGAGGCTAGCACTGGAGTAATATGATCACATTTTTGGGTTCTAGTCAAGATTCTAGCAGCCGTGTTTAGCACTAACTGAAGATGATTTAGTGCTTTATCCGGGTAGCCGGAAAGTAGAGCATTGCAGTAGTCTAACCTAGAAGTGACAAAACCATGAATACATTTTTCTGCATAATTTTTGGACAGAAAGTTTCTGATTTTTGCAATGTTACTTAGATGGAGAAAAGCTGTCCTTGAAAGAGTCTTGATATGTTCGTCAAAAGAGATCAGGGTCCAGAGTTTTAAAAAATTACATTTTTATTTAACCTTTATTTAAATAGGCAAGTCAGTTAAGAACAAATTCTTATTTTCAATGATGGCCTAGGAGCCTTGTCAGCTTGGGGATTCGATCTTGCAACCTTTCAGGTACTAGTCCAAAGCTCTAACCACTAGGCTACCTGACGAGTAACGCCGAGGTCCTTCACAGTTTTATTTGAGATGACTGTACAACCATTAAAATGTATTGTCAGATTCAACAGAAGATATTTTTGTTTCTTGGGACCTAGAACTAGCATCTCTTTTTTGTCCGAGTTTAAAAGTAGAACATTTGCCACCATCCTCTTCCTTATGTCTGAAACACAGGCTTCCAGGGAGGGCAATTTTGGGTCTTCACCATGTTTCATCGAACAGTACAGCTGTGTGTCGTCTGCATAGCAGTGAAAGTTAACATTGTGTTTCCGAATGCCATCTCCAAGAGATAAAATATATAGTGAAAACAATAGTGGTCCTACAACAGAGCCTTGAGGAACTTTTAAGGTTGATTTGTCAGAGGACAAACCATCTACAGAGACAAACTGATATCTGATATCATTCCGACAGATAAGATCTAAACCAGGCCAGAACTTGTCCGTGTAGACCAATTTGGGTTTCCAATCTCTCCAAAAGAATGTGGTGATCGACGGTATCAAAAGCAGCACTAAGGTCTAGGAGCAGGAGGACAGATGCAGAGCCTCAGTCTGACGCCATTTAAAGGTAATTTACCACATTCACAAGTGCAGTCTCAGTGCAATGATGGGGTCTAAAACCAGACTGAAGCGTTTCGTATACAGTTTTGTATATATTGTTTGTCTTCAGAAAGGCAGTTATTGTGTTTTTATATCATTTTTTACTTTAGTTTATTGAGTAAATACTTTCTTTACTCTATTTCTTGAACTGCATTGTTGGTTAAGGGCTCGTAAGTAAGCATTTCACGGTAAGGTCTACACCTGTTGTATTTGGCATATGTAACAAATACGTTTTTATTTTATTATAGTTTTTGTGGATTATGGCCATAATTCCTCCTGTCTCTCTGGAATGTTCTAATATTTTAAAACCAACAATGTAATTTAGCAGATGCGATGGCTGTCCTCTATTTGGGGAGGGTGGATGGCCACAAAGGAAAATTGGAGCAACAGACACTTGATCCCCATATTGATTGATCCTAAGCATTAGTTTGAAAGAGAATCCCAAAGACAAATGTTACAGAACACCACCTCCATGTCTCCTGTGAAATCCCAATGGTTATCTGGAACCAGCATCTCTACTGCATGCTCTTCAGTTGCTACTAGACACAGATGTTGGGTCCATTTTGTATTTCCCCCACTAATGGTTAAGGTTAGGATTGGTTTCCATTGTACCAACTGATATTCTCACCATGGCATGTGAAATGACTTAAAAGGATTTGTACTTTGCAATCATAACTGTGCATAATGTATGCTATATGTAGTGATTAGTAGAGGTTTCTACAGTACTGTATATCAAAATAATAGCATATTTTGCTCAGTGCATATATACGACCTGATGTCTTTTGCTTGTCTCTGTTATCTCTAACTCTGAGTTATTTCAATGGGATCAGTATTTGATCAGATGATCAATTTATTTTTTGTGTATTTAGGGTCTTCTGGTGTTATTGAACCATCATGGACCAATGGGGAAAGACTCCACTGTCAGAACTAGTCGAGTAGGGTGAAGTTCTCCATAGACGCTGATATTGGGTCACTTTTGCATTTTTACCACTCATGTTTAAAGTTAGAATTGAGGGAGTGGATTCTGATCCTAGATGTGTACCTAGTTCCATCGTTTCTATGACGAGGTTGTCTGTCTTTCTGAGTTGCTTTTCTAAACCATACTACAAAATTGGACTATAAAAGGCTGTATATATTTAAATCTCTTAATATACTTTGCTGGTTTACACTCAAAAGCTATAAATATCACAAAATAATAGGAATACCCCAAATCTGAGAATATTTAGCAATTTGTTATATAATCACATTTCTATTTTGTCTTCTAGGTCAGAGCTTGGGATGAATAACCCCAAAGTGACAGAAATGATTCCTTTTCTTGTCTGAGGTAAGACTTCTGCTATTTAGAAAAGTGTATGCCATTTATAGATATGGTCCTACGAAACATAACTTTTAAGTTATGAACTCAGACTGGAAGTCTATGCTATGGGTATCTACTAGCATGCTAGCAGATACGCATAGACTTGTAGCCATTACGCTAATGCTAGTTAGCATTGGCTCGCAAAACTACCTCTAACTTCCTTCATACTGGACACAGAGACATACAAGTGGTATCCACAAGTTCATCTGATAGATAAAGGGCCTCCTTGCCAAAATCCAGAAGTATCCATTTAAAGGGGAAATCTGCAGTTGTTACATTTTTACACTCTCCAGCAAGAAAACCAAATAATGTTGCTCTAACAGAAGGGGGAACTAAGTCACTGACCACAACCAAAACGAAACAGGTGGGGTTTTAGGATGGGTTCTGAAAGACACTCATGAGGGTGTCCACTGAAAGTTGACTAGCAACAACAACTAGAACCCACCATGAGAGCCCACAAAATTTTCCCAAGAAGAGGCAAACAAAATAAAAACCCACACCATACTTAAAAACAGGACGCAAACCAAAATGATCGAGAAAAGCGATTTGTTTTTCTTGAAATCAAATTGTGAGAGCCAACTAAAGGTGTTAATCCTGGTTCTTCCTGTGAAGTTAAATCACACTGTAGCACACCGTGCGGGCTGCCGCAGAATTCTATGGCAGCCATTGTTGCCATTAATGCTAGTTAGTGCTAGTTTGACCACCAGTGGGCATCTTTGAGAAGCATTCAACAATCTTTAATATGGGCTGTACTAGAGAATTTAAAACCTTTTTTGTAAGAACGTAGTGTATGGGATTGATTTGAAGAAATTTTGCTAAATTAATTTTATTATTATTATTATGGTGTTTCTATTCCAAGAAAAACGAAACCCTCAGGGTTTCCATTAGGAAAATATGGTGCTGTACAGCGTGACCGGTCGGGAGTAGGCTACAGCACTAAGAGCAAAATAATCCTAACATTTACACACCCTAATTGTAGTCTAACCAATACCCAAACGGAGATTAAGTGAAAATAAAAATGTAATTGATTTATCAAGACCAGTCCCCATGCTTGTCTCAGAGCAGCGTGAAACGGTGCTGAAATAGTTGACCACACGCAGGTAGGGTATTGTTTGTTGGAGGGAATTTTCACACCTACAATAGTCTGACTGTTAAACTAATCGTTGGATAATAGATTGGCTATCGGAACTCATTAACACGTTACTTTGTGTGTTTCGATATTTTCTCTCACACACTTGCTGTCTTGACCTCTGAATGCTCAGCAATAAAAAGCCAACTGACATTTTCTCCTAAGGTGCTGACCTGTTGCACCTTCTATAACCACTGTTTATATTATTTGACCCTGCTGGTCATCACTTTTACATTGTATTCAAATTCCAGCGACTATTCAAGCCATCGACTTGGTTGAAGATGATGGGCGAGCGGCAAATGCAGTCTGGAATCTGCTGGCATCACAGCACAACATCGACATCGCTGTCAGAAGACAGTTGAAGAAACTTGAGTGGACTTATGGAAAGGCTCTGTAAGACATATTACATATATACAGTTGAAGTCGAAAGTTTACATACACTTCGGTTGGAGTCATTAAAACGTTTTTCAACCACTCCACACATTTCTTGTTAACAAACTCTAGTTTTGTCAAGTCGGTTAGGACATCTACTTTGTGCATGACACAAGTAATTTTTCCAACAATTGTTTACAAAACGATTATTCCACTGGGACAAAAGTTTACATACACTAAGTTGACTGTGCCTTTAAACAGCTTGGAAAGTTCCAGAAAATGGCTTTAGAAGCTTCTGATAGGCTAATTGACATAATTTGAGTCAATTGGAGGTGTAGATGTATTTCAAGGCCTACCTTCAAACTCAGTGCCTCTTTGCTTGACATCATGGGAAAATCAAAGAAATCAGCCAAGACCTCAGAAACAAATGGTAGACCTCAACAAGTCTGGTTCATCCTTGGGAGCAATTTCCAAACGCCTGAAGGTACCACGTTCATCTGTACAAACAATAGTATGCAAGTATAAACACCATGGGACCGCGCTGCCGTCAATCCCCTCAGGAAGGAGATGCGTTCTGTCTCCTTGAGATGAACGTACTTTGGTGCGAAAAGTGCAAATCAATCCCAGAACAACAGCAAAGGACCTTGTGAAGATGCTGGAGGAAACAGGTACAAAAGTATCTATATCCACAGTAAAACGAGTCCTATATCTACATAACCTGAAGGGCCGCTCAGCAAGGAAGAAGCCACTGCTCCACAACCGCCAGACTACGGTTTGCAACTGCACATGGGGACAAAGATCCTACTTTTTGGAGAAATGTCCTCTGGTCTGATGAAACAAAAATAGAACTGTTTGGCCATAATGACAATCGTTATGTTTGGAGGAAGAAGGGGGTGGCTTGCAAGCCAAAGAACACCATTCCAACCATGAAGCACAGAGATGGCAGAATCATGTTGTGGGGGTGCTTTGCTGCAGGAGGGACTGGTGCACTTCACAAAATAGATAGCATCATGAGGTAGGAAAATTATGTGGATATATTGAAGCAACATCTCTAGACATCAGTCAGGAAGTTTAAGCTTGGTCGCAAATGGGTCTTCCAAATGGACAATGACCCCAAGCATACTTCGAAAGTTGTGTCAAAATGGCTATTGGAGTGGCCACCACAAAGCCCTGACCTCAATCCTATATAAAAATTGTGGGCAGAACTGAAAGTGTGTGCGAGCAAACCTGACTCAGTTACACAAGCTCTGTCAGGAGGAATGGAACAAAATTCACCCAACTTATTGTGGGAAGCGTGTGGAAGGCTACCCGAAACGTTTGACCCAAGTTAAACCATTTAAAGGAAATGCTACTAAATACTAATTGAGTGTATGTAAACTTCTGACCCACTGGGAAAGTGATGAAATAAATAAAAGCTGAAATAAATCACTCTTCTATTATTCTGACATTTCACATTCTTAAGATAAAGTGGTGATCCTAACTGACCGAAGACAGGAAATTCTTACTCTGATTAAATGTCAGGATTTGTGAAATACTGAGTTTAAATGTATTTGCCTAAGGTGTATGTAAACTTCCTACTTCAACTGTATTTATATGTTCAGTATATATTCTTATTCCATTCCTTTATTTATATTTGTGTGTATTGGGTAGTTTTCTGCATTTCGCCACACTCGCAATAACATTGGTCAAAATGTTCTAGGGAGGTGCTGTACAGTCATTGCTTTTGTCCAATCACAACGCAGCTTAGGTTTTGGGTTACACAGTTACACAGCTAAGAGGTGAAAAAGGCAATGCTTGTGGAATGTACAATGCATAGCAGAGGATTGGGCTTCATGCTGTTGCTTGCTTCTCCTGTTCGATGGTTTCTTTGGTGGGCAAGGGATTTTTCTCTTGTGTCTCGGTCTTCTTCAACTTGGTCTTGTCGAAGTTTGTGACTTCAGCGAGATCTGGCTTGTCAGACATGTTTGCAGAGGATCTGAGTTGTACTGGCTACTGATGTGTCTCAATCCTGATTGCGCAGAGAAGTGAAAGATGTTCATATATCTTGTTGACGCCAAGATGGCCTGCTATGCTACCATCGTGAGCCAACTCACACTGGAACAACAATTTGAGATACACTGGGCCAATCTTCTTGCTGAGATGTGGAGCAAGAATGCCATTTCCTCATTAGAACACCATCTCTGTCAAAGTAACCCACACTCTCTCTTCATCAAACTTTTCATCTGGAAGTATGTCTGTCTAGCAATCAGCTGCTTCCTTGACATTGAAGTGTGAACTGTAGGAACCCTCTCTTCCTTCAGCGGTCCTACAAAGTCATTTACTTTCATTTTTTTTCAAAGGAGAAGTCAACTAAGGAGGTTTACTGAAATCAGAATCACCCATAAATGTCTCAGACAAATCAACCATGGTGTGATAGCTGACATCCTCCTCAACTATAGACTTGCTCCTGGTGCCTTTCTTAGACGTAGCACGTATAACACCACATGCTGGGAACACTCTAGGGTAGTTCTCTGATAACCCATCAGGTTGCTCTACTCTGGATTCCTTAATAACGACAGGATTTGGCAAGACCTTCCCTCTAGTCAAATCGTTTTCTAAAATGAATGAGACCCCTTCACCGGTAGGCTAGGCCTCACTCCAATGACAACGGATCCAGAAATAAGATCAGACTCGAGTTCCACATTATACAAAGGAACTTCCATGCAACCCATCTCCACGCCTTGTACTAGTCAGATAAAAGCAAAACACCCACCAAAATGAAGACCTGGTCTGCCCCAGTGTCTTGCAGTATCCTCACCGGCTGCTTAACATCATCGCCGCTCTGCAGAGACACGAACCTATCTTTTTTATTTTTTTATTTTTAATTTAATTTAATTTTTTCACCTTTATTTAACCAGGTAGGCTAGTTGAGAACAAGTTCTCATTTGCAACTGCGACCTGGCCAAGATAAAGCATAGCAGTGTGAGCAGACAACAAAGAGTTACACATGGAGTAAACAATTAACAAGTCAATAACACAGTAGAAACCAAAGGGGGAGTCTATATACAATGTGTGCAAAAGGCATGAGGAGGTAGGCGAATGATTACAATTTTGCAGATTAACACTGGAGTGATAAATGATCAGATGGTCATGTACAGGTAGAGATATTGGTGTGCAAAAGAGCAGAAAAGTAAATAAATAAAAACAGTATGGGGATGAGGTAGGTGAAAATGGGTGGGCTATTTACCAATAGACTATGTACAGCTGCAGCGATCGGTTAGCTGCTCAGATAGCTGATGTTTGAAGTTGGTGAGGGAGATAAAAGTCTCCAACTTCAGCGATTTTTGCAATTCGTTCCAGTCACAGGCAGCAGAGTACTGGAACGAAAGGCGGCCAAATGAGGTGTTGGCTTTAGGGATGATCAGTGAGATACACCTGCTGGAGCGTGTCCTACGGATGGGTGTTGCCATCGTGACCAGTGAACTGAGATAAGGCGGAGCTTTACCTAGCATGGACTTGTAGATGACCTGGAGCCAGTGGGTCTGGCGACGAATATGTAGCGAGGGCCAGCCGACTAGAGCATACAAGTCGCAGTGGTGGGTGGTATAAGGTGCTTTAGTGACAAAACGGATGGCACTGTGATAGACTGCATCCAGTTTGCTGAGTAGAGTGTTGGAAGCCATTTTGTAGATGACATCGCCGAAGTCGAGGATCGGTAGGATAGTCAGTTTTACTAGGGTAAGCTTGGCGGCGTGAGTGAAGGAGGCTTTGTTGCGGAATAGAAAGCCGACTCTTGATTTGATTTTCGATTGGAGATGTTTGATATGAGTCTGGAAGGAGTTTTTGCAGTCTAGCCAGACACCTAGGTACTTATAGATGTCCACATATTCAAGGTCGGAACCATCCAGGGTGGTGATGCTAGTCGGGCATGCGGGTGCAGGCAGCGATCGGTTGAAAAGCATGCATTTGGTTTTACTAGCATTTAAGAGCAGTTGGAGGCCACGGAAGGAGTGTTGTATGACATTGAAGCTCGTTTGGAGGTTAGATAGCACAGTGTCCAATGACGGGCCGAAAGCATATAGAATGGTGTCGTCTGCGTAGAGGTGGATCAGGGAATCGCCCGCAGCAAGAGCAACATCATTGATATATACAGAGAAATCTGAAGCAAAGGATTTATACACATCTGATCCAAAATCTTGTTTAGGAGTTACACCAGTCCCAACCATAGACTTAATGGACTAGAGTGCTCCCAGAATAATAAATTGCTTTTTCTCTCTCTCATTTTATGTTTCAACTTAGGACACAAAGAGACCATGTGTATTTTCTCACAGCAGTAATGACAAACAGACGGATATGAAAAAACAGCTTGTAAGCCTGAAGGATAGCAGCTTTATCAGTGTCATAATCTGAACTCTTATCAAGAGAGAGGGTTTTGATGGGGTAAGACAATTGAACTAAGATCATGAGGTATAAGTTACTCTTCAAGAACCAATGGGTATATACAGTGGGGCAAAAAAGTATTTAGTCAGCCACCAATTGTGCAAGTTCTCACACTTAAAACATTGTAGGATTTTATTGAATTTATTTGCAAATTATGGTGGAAAATAAGTATTTGGTCAATAACAAAAGTTTCTCAATACTTTGTTATTTAATTTTTTACATTTTACCTTTATTTAACTAGGCAAGTCAGTTAAGAACAAATTCTTATTTTCAATGACGGCCTAGGAACAGTGGGTTAACTGCCTGTTCAGGGGCAGAACGACAGATTTGTACCTTGTCAGCTCGGGGGTTTGGACTTGAAACCTTCCGGTTACTAGTCCAACACTCTAACCACTAGGCTACCCTGGGTAGCCTCTGTCATTACCCTTTGTTGGCAATGACAGAGGTCAAACGTTTTCTGTAAGTCTTCACAAGAGTTTTCACACACTGTTGCTGGTATTTTGGCCCATTCCTCCATGCAGATCTCCTCTAGAGCAGTGATGTTTTGGGGCTGTTGCGGGGCAACACGGACTTTCAACTCCCTCCAAAGATTTTCTATGGGGTTGAGATCTGGAGACTGGCTAGGCCACTCCAGGACCTTGAAATGCTTCTTACGAAGCCACTCCTTCGTTGCCCGGGCGGTGTGTTTGGGATCATTGTCATGCTGAAAGACCCAGCCACGTTTCATCTTCAATGCCCTTGCTGATGGAAGGAGGTTTTCACTCAAAATCTCACGATACATGGCCCCATTCATTCTTTCCTTTACAAGTATCAGTCATCCTGGTCCCTTTGCAGAAAAACATCCCCAAAGCATGATGTTTCCACCCCCATGCTTCACAGTAGGTATGGTGTTCTTTGGATGCAACTCAGCATTCCTTGTCCTCCAAACACGACGAGTTGAGTTTTTACCAAAAAGTAATCTTTTTGGTTTCATCTGACCATATGACATTCTCCCAATCTTCTTCTGGATCATCCAAATGCTCTCTAGCAAACTTCAGACGGGCCTGGACATGTACTGGCTTAAGCAGGGGCACACGTCTGGAACTGCAGGATTTGAGTCCCTGGCGGCGTAGTGTGTTACTGATGGTAGGCTTTGTTACTTTGGTCCCAGCTCTCTGCAGGTCATTCACTAGGTCCCCCCGTGTGGTTCTGGGATTTTTGCTCACTGTTCTTGTGATCATTTTGACCCCACGGGGTGAGATCTTGCATGGAGCCCCAGATCGAGTGAGATTATCAGTGGTCTTGTCTTCCATTTCCTAATAATTGCTCCCACAGTTGATTTCTTCAAACCAAACTGCTTACCTATTGCAGATTCAGTCTTTCCAGTCTGGTGCAGGTCTACAATTTTGTTTCTGGTGTCCTTTGACAGCTCTTCGGGCTTGGCCATAGTGGAGTTTGGAGTGTTTATTTTATTTATTTTATTTTACCTTTATTTAACCAGGTATGCAAGTTGAGAACAAGTTCTCATTTACAATTGCGACCTGGCCAAGATAAAGCAAAGCAGTTCGACAGATAAAACGACACAGAGTTACACATGGAGTAAAAACAAACATACAGTCAATAATGCAGTATAAACAAGTCTATATACAATGTGAGCAAATGAGGTGAGAAGGGAGGTAAAGGCAAAAAAGGCCATGATGGCAAAGTAAGTACAATATAGCAAGTAAAATACTGGAATGGTAGTTTTGCAATGGAAGAATGTGCAAAGTAGAAATAAAAAATAATGGGGTGCAAAGCAGCAAAATAAATAAATAAATAAAAATTAAATACAGTTGGGAAAGAGGTAGTTGTTTGGGCTAAATTATAGGTGGGCTATGTACAGGTGCAGTAATCTGTGAGCTGCTCTGACAGTTGGTGCTTAAAGCTAGTGAGGGAGATAAGTGTTTCCAGTTTCAGAGATTTTTGTAGTTCGTTCCAGTCATTGGCAGCAGAGAACTGGAAGGAGAGGCGGCCAAAGAAAGAATTGGTTTTGGGGGTGACTAGAGAGATATACCTGCTGGAGCGTGTGCTACAGGTGGGAGATGCTATGGTGACCAGCGAGCTGAGATAAGGGGGGACTTTACCTAGCAGGGTCTTGTAGATGACATGGAGCCAGTGGGTTTGGCGACGAGTATGAAGCGAGGGCCAGCCAACGAGAGCGTACAGGTCGCAATGGTGGGTAGTATATGGGGCTTTGGTGATAAAACGGATTGCACTGTGATAGACTGCATCCAATTTGTTGAGTAGGGTATTGGAGGCTATTTTGTAAATGACATCGCCAAAGTCGAGGATTGGTAGGATGGTCAGTTTTACAAGGGTATGTTTGGCAGCATGAGTGAAGGATGCTTTGTTGCGAAATAGGAAGCCAATTCTAGATTTAACTTTGGATTGGAGATGTTTGATATGGGTCTGGAAGGAGAGTTTACAGTCTAACCAGACACCTAAGTATTTGTAGTTGTCCACGTATTCTAAGTCAGAGCCGTCCAGAGTAGTGATGTTGGACAGGCGGGTAGGTGCAGGTAGCGATCGGTTGAAGAGCATGCATTTAGTTTTACTTGTATTTAAGAGCAATTGGAGGCCACGGAAGGAGAGTTGTATGGCATTGAAGCTTGCCTGGAGGGTTGTTAACACAGTGTCCAAAGAAGGGCCGGAAGTATACAGAATGGTGTCGTCTGCGTAGAGGTGGATCAGGGACTCACCAGCAGCAAGAGCGACCTCATTGATGTATACAGAGAAGAGAGTCGGTCCAAGAATTTAACCCTGTGGCACCCCCATAGAGACTGCCAGAGGTCCGGACAGCAGACCCTCCGATTTGACACACTGAACTCTATCAGAGAAGTAGTTGGTGAACCAGGCGAGGCAATCATTTGAGAAACCAAGGCTGTCGAGTCTGCCGATGAGGATATGGTGATTGACAGAGTCGAAAGCCTTGGCCAGATCAATGAATACGGCTGCACAGTAATGTTTCTTATCGATGGCGGTTAAGATATCGTTTAGGACCTTGAGCGTGGCTGAGGTGCACCCATGACCAGCTCTGAAACCGGATTGCATAGCAGAGAAGGTATGGTGAGATTCGAAATGGTCGGTAATCTGTTTGTTGACTTGGCTTTCGAAGACCTTAGAAAGGCACGGTAGGATAGATATAGGTCTGTAGCAGTTTGGGTCAAGAGTGTCCCCCCCTTTGAAGAGGGGGATGACCGCAGCTGCTTTCCAATCTTTGGGAATCTCAGACGACACGAAAGAGAGGTTGAACAGGCTAGTAATAGGGGTGGCAACAATTTCGGCAGATAATTTTAGAAAGAAAGGGTCCAGATTGTCTAGCCCGGCTGATTTGTAGGGGTCCAGATTTTGCAGCTCTTTCAGAACATCAGCTGAATGGATTTGGGAGAAGGAGAAATGGGGAAGGCTTGGGCGAGTTGCTGTTGGGGGTGCAGTGCTGTTGTCCGGGGTAGGAGTAGCCAGGTGGAAAGCATGGCCAGCCGTAGAAAAATGCTTATTGAAATTCTCAATTATGGTGGATTTATCAGTGGTGACAGTGTTTCCTATCTTCAGTGCAGTGGGCAGCTGGGAGGAGGTGTTCTTATTCTCCATGGACTTTACAGTGTCCCAGAACTTTTTTGAGTTAGTGTTGCAGGAAGCAAATTTCTGCTTGAAAAAGCTAGCCTTGGCTTTTCTAACTGCCTGTGTATAATGATTTCTAGCTTCCCTGAACAGCTGCATATCACGGGGGCTGTTCAATGCTAATGCAGAACGCCATAGGATGTTTTTGTGTTGGTTAAGGGCAGTCAGGTCTGGGGAGAACCAAGGGCTATATCTGTTCCTGGTTCTAAATTTCTTAAATGGGGCATGTTTATTTAAGATGGTTAGGAAGGCATTTTTTTAAAATATCCAGGCATCCTCTACTGACGGGATGAGATCAATATCCTTCCAGGATACCCCGGCCAGGTCGATTAGAAAGGCCTGCTCGCAGAAGTGTTTCAGGGAGCGTTTTACAGTGATGAGTGGAGGTCGTTTGACCGCTGACCCATTACGGATGCAGGCAATGAGGCAGTGATCGCTGAGATCTTGGTTGAAGACAGCAGAGGTGTATTTAGAGGGGAAGTTGGTTAGGATGATATCTATGAGGGTGCCCGTGTTTAAGGTTTTGGGGAGGTACCTGGTAGGTTCATTGATTATTTGTGTGAGATTGAGGGCATCAAGTTTAGATTGTAGGATGGCTGGGGTGTTAAGCATGTTCCAGTTTAGGTCGCCTAGCAGCACGAACTCTGAAGATAGATGGGGGGCAATCAGTTCACATATGGTGTCCAGAGCACAGCTGGGGGCAGAGGGTGGTCTATAGCAGGCGGCAACAGTGAGAGACTTGTTTTTAGAGAGGTGGATTTTTAAAAGTAGAAGTTCAAATTGTTTGGGTACAGACCTGGATAGTAGGACAGAACTCTGCAGGCTATCTTTGCAGTAGATTGCAACACCGCCCCCTTTGGCAGTTCTATCTTGTCTGAAAATGTTGTAGTTTGGAATTAAAATGTCTGAGTTTTTGGTGGTCTTCCTAAGCCAGGATTCAGACACAGCTAGAACATCCGGGTTGGCAGAGTGTGCTAAAGCAGTGAATAGAACAAACTGTGTGACTGTTTGAGGTTGTGGACAGGTGTCTTTTATACTGATAACAAGTTCAAACAGGTGCCATTAATACAGGTAACGAGTGGAGGACAGAGGAGCCTCTTAAAGAATAAGTTACAGGTCTGTGAGAGCCAGAAATCTTGCTTGTTTGTAGGTGACCAAATACTTATTTTCCACCATAATATGCAAATAAATTAATTGAAAATCCTACAATGTGATTTTCTGGGGAGAAAAAAATCAAATTTTATCTGTCATAGTTGAAGTGTACCTATGATGAAAATTATAGGCCTCTCTCATCTTTTTAAGTGGGAGAACTTGCACAATTGATGGCTGACTAAATACTTTTTTGCCCCACTGTATATATATATATATATATATATATTTTTTTTTTTTTCTTCACACATACAGCTGAAGTCGGAAGTTTACATACACCTTAGCCACATATAATTAAACTCAGTTGTTCACAATTCCTGACAATTAATCAGAGTAAAAATTCCCTGTCTTAGGTCAGTTAGGATCACCACTTTATTTTAAGAATATGAAATGTCAGAATAATAGTAGAGAGAATGATTTATTTCAGCTTTCATTTGTTTCATCACATTCCCAGTGGGTCAGAAGTTTACATACACTCAATTAGTATTTGGAAGCATTACCTTTAAAATGTTTAACTTGGGTCAAACTTTTCGGGTAGCCTTCCACAAGCTTTCCACAAAAAGTTGGGTGAATTTTGGCCCATTCCTCCTGACAGGATTGGTGTAACTGAGTCAGGTTTGTAGGCCTCCTTGTCGCACACAGTTTTTCAGTTCTGCCCACAAATTTTCTATAGGATTGAGGTCAGGGCTTTGTGATGGCCACTCCAATACCTTGACTTTGTTGTCCTTAAGTTATTTTGACACAACTTTGGAAGTATGCTTGGGGTCATTGTCTATTTGGAAGACCCATTTTTGACCAAGCTTTAACTTGTCTTGAGATGTTGCTTCAATATATCCACATACATACTTTTCTTACCTCATGAAGCCATCTATTTTGTGAAGTGCACCAGTCCCTCCTGCAGCAAGCACACCCATAACATGATGCTGCCACCCCCGTGCTTCATGGTTGGGATGGTGTTCTTTGGCTTGCAAGCCACCCCCTTTTTACTCCAAACATAACGATGGTCATTATGGCCAATCAGTTATATTTTTGTTTCATCAGACCAGAGGACATTTCTCCAAAAAGTACGATCTTTGTCCCCATGTGCAGTTGCAAACCATAGTCTGACTTTTTTATGGCGGTTGTGGTGCAGTGGCTTCTTCCTTGCTGAGCGGCCTTTCAGGTTATGTAGATATAGGACTCGTTTTACTGTGGATATAGATATTTTTGTACCTGTTTCCTCCAGCATTTTCACAGGGTCCTTTGCTGTTGTTCTGGGATTGATTTGCACTTTTCGCACCAGAGGACATTCATCTCTAGGAGACAGAACACGTCTCCTTCCTGAGCGGTATGACGGCTGCGTGGTCCCATGGTGTTTATACTTGCGTACTATTGTTTGTACAGATGAACGTGGTATCTCCGGGCTTTTCGAAATTACTCCCAACGATGAGCCAGACTTGTGGAGGTCTACAATTTTTTCTGAGGTCTTGGCTGATTTCCTTCATTTTCCCATGATGTCAAGCAAAGAGGCACTGCGTTTGAAGGTAGGCCTTGAAATACATCCACAGGTACACCTCCAATTGACTCAAATGATGTCAATTAGCCTATCAGAAGCTTCTACAGCCATGACATAATTTTCTGGAATTTTCCAAGCTGTTTAAAGGCAAAGTCAACTTGGTGTATGTAAACTTCTGACCCAATGGAATTGTGATACAGTGAATTATAAGTGAAATAATTGGTCTGTAAACAATTGTTGGAAAAATGACTTGTGTCATGCACAAAGTAGATGTCCTAACCGACTTGCCAAAACTATAGTTTGTTAACAAAAAGTTGTGGAGTGGTTGAAAAACGAGTGACTCCAACCGAAGTGTATGTAAACTTCTGACTTCAACTGTATATATACACACGCTGAGTATACAAATCTGCTCTTTCCATGACAGAGTGACCAGGTGAATCCAAGTGAAAGTTATGATCCCTTATTGAAGTCACTTGTTAAATCCACTTCAATCAGTGTAGATGAAGATGAGGAGACAGGTTAAAGAATTATTTTATTTTTACCTATTTTCTACGTTGTAGAATAATAGTGACATCAATACTATTAAATAACACATATGGAATCATGTAGTATCCCAAAAAGTGTAAAAGGCCAGCATCCCAGAATCGCCTCTTCACTGTTGACGTTGAGACTGGTGTTTTGCAGGTTCTATTTAATGAAGCTGCCAGTTGAGGACTTGTGAGGCATCTGTTTCTCAAACTAGACACTAATGTACTTGTCCTCTTGCTCAGTTGTGCACCGGGGCCTCCCACTCCTTTTTCTATTCTGGTTAGGGCCAGTTTGTGCTGTTCTGTGAAGGAGTAGTACACAGCATTGTAGGAGATCTTCAGTTTCTTGGCAATTTCTGCTTATGCTCCAGATTCTCAACTAGTCTAAAGAAGGCCAGTTGTATTGCTTCTTTAATCAGCACAACAGTGTTCAGCTGTGCTAAGATAATTGCAAAAGGGTTTTCGAATGATCAATTAACCTTTTTAAAATGATAAACTTGGATTAGCTAACACAACGTGCCACTGGAACACAGGAGTGATGGTTGCTGATAATGGGCCTCTGTACGCCTATGTAGATATTCCATTAAAATCTGCGGTTTCCAGCTACAATAGTCATTTACAACGTTAACAATGTCTAAACTGTATTTCTGATTAATTTTATGTTATTTTAATGGACAAAAATGTGCGTTTCTTTCAAAAACAAGAACATTTCTAAGTGACTTTTGAACGGTAGTATATATAGACACATTATACAGCAATGTGATGGGCACTGCATTGTGCAATTTGGGACTAATAAAGAACTACTACTGGTACTATGAGCAACCAATGATCTCTCTGAATGCCTTGTTCAATGTCCAATGGCACTTCACTCTTAACACATTTCAAGGATGATTTGCTCGGTACTCGTTTGAGTGACACTTTTGTGAATTGATGTTTCAATTGTCCTTGCCACTGAGTGGGCATTATTGAATTGCAACTTTTATGTGCCTCAATTTTATGATCATCTCTCTCATTGTTTAACACTGACTCTCTTTCTTTCAGTGAAGCCTCATCAAGAGAACATTTTTTTGTCATCCTATAAAATGATGCCAAAGGTATGGTTTTTATTGATCGTGGTTGGTATTAGAGCGTTGCCTGACGAATCATACAGAATTGAATTATGCTTTTCTATATGTCTCTAAATACATTCATCGAGGAGAAGAAATGTTAGTGGATGTGCCATTTTTCCCTAGCAATATAGATGGGAAGCAAGGCAAATTAGAGTGCACATACATGTTTTAGAGGTAGTTCAATTTCCCAACTAGTAAAGTTTTCACAGACTATTTATCTGGAAACAGTATAAGTTAAGTGTGTCGATCTATGTTACACAGAATCCTACAGATGAAGAACCATATATGTAAAAAATGTATTATAAAAATGGACAAACGTGACATGTCATATATTTTTTCATATCAAGTAATACAGTATGGTGCAATACCAGTCAAAAATTTGAACACACCTACTCATTCAAGGGTTTTTCTTTATTTTTTAAAACTATTTTCTGCATTGTAGAATAATAGTGAAGACATCAAAACTATGAAATAAACAAATCAAAATACATTATATTTGAGATTCTTCCAATAGCCACCCTTTGCTTTGATGACAGCTTTGCACACGCTTGGCATTCTCTCAACCAGTTTCACTTGGAATGCTTTTCCAACAGTCTTGAAGGAGTTCCCACATAGGCTGAGCACTTGTTGGCTGCTTTTCCTTCACTCTGCGGTCCAACTCATCCCAAGCCATCTCAATTGGGTTGAGGTTGGGTGATTGTGCAGGCCAGGTCATCTGATGCAGCACTCATCACTCTCCTTGGTCAAATAGCCCTTACACAGCCTGGAGGTGTGTTGGATCATTATCCTGTTGAAAAACAAATTATTGTCCCACTAAGCGCAAACCAGATGGGATGGCATATCACTGCAGAATGCTGTGGTAGCCGTGTTGGTTAAGTGTGCCTTGAATTCTAAATAAATCACTGACAGTATCCCCAGCAAAGCACCCCCACAACAGCACACCTCTTCCTACGTGCTTCATGGTGGGAACCACACTCGGAGATCATCTGTTCACCTGCTCTGCGTCTCACAAAGACACTGCAGTTGGAACCAAGAATCTCAAATTTGGACTAATCAGACCAAAGGACAGATTTCCACTGGGCTAATGTCCATTGCTTGTGTTTCTTGGCCCAAGCAAGTGTCTTCTTATTATTGGTGTCCTTTTGTAGTGTTTATTTTTTTCCAACAGCAATTTGACCATGAAGGCCTGATTCACGCAGTCTCCTTTGAACAGTTGATGTTGAGATGTGTCTGTTACTTGAACTCTGAAGTGTTTATTTGGGCTGCAATTTCTGAGGCTGGTAACTCTAATGAACTTATCCTCTGCAGCAGAGGTATTTATGGGTCTTCCTTTACTGTGGCGGTCTTCATGAGAGCCAGTTTCATCAAAGCGCTTGATGGTTTTTGCGACTGCACTTGAAGAAACTGTCAAAGTTCTTGAAATTTTCCGGATTGACTGACATTCATGTTTTAAAGTAATGATGGACTGTCATGTCTTTGCTTATTTGAGCTGTTCTTGCCATAATATGGACTTGGTCTTTTACCAAATAGGGCTATCTTCTGTATACCATCCCTATCTTGTCACAACACAACTGATTGGCTTAAACGCATTAAGAAGGAAAGACATTCCACAAATTAACCTTTAACAAGGCACACATGTTAATTGGAATGCATTCCAGTTGACTACCTAATGAAGCTGGTTGAGAGAATGCCAAGAGTGTGCAAAGCTGTCATCAAGGCAAAGGATTGTTACTGTGAAGCATCTCAAATCTCAAATCTATTTTGATTTGTTTAAAAAAATGGTTGGTTACTACATATGTGTTATTTCATAGTTTTGATGTCTTCACTATTATTCGACAATGTAGAAAATAGTAAAAATTAAGATACACCCTGGAATGAGTAGTTGTGTCCAATCTTTTGACTTGTACTGTATATGCCATATAGCAAACACTTGTATCCAGAGTGAGTGCATATGACCCGGAAGTTGCTCGTGTCATGCTCTACTAACTGAGCAACAATCTCAATGTTGTTGCTGTGTGTCAAACCCTGTGACCTTTGACAATTTGTGTGTTTGGAAGCAGCAGCTGGCCCGCACCTCACCTGGGAGTGTGTGTTCCCTCCGTGGTATCCGCATCCCAGGATCCCTAGCCATGGCCATCACAGTGAGTCTGCACCATAAGGCAGCCACTCCTCCACACACACACACACACACGCGCACACACACACCCTTGTGGGTACCTAAAAAGTATTTCCATTCAAAATCCTATTTTCCTTAACCCCTAACCACAAACCTAACCCTTACCCTAACCCTAATTTTAACAATAATTTGAACCCTTAACCTAACCCCTAAGCTGAAAATAGCCTTTATCCTCGCATGGATAATTTTTTTTGTTTTACTATCCTGGTGGGGACTTTGGGGGATTTCAGGTCCCCACAAGGATAGAAGAACAAGACCACACACACACACACCTCACAATGCAATCCCATGTCATGTTCTCCCTCTTCTTATATTCCTCTTTCCAGGCCAAAATGGACAATCAGGTCATTGGCTATAAGGACTTGGCAGCCATCCCCAAAGACAAGGCGATACTGGACATCGAGAGGCCGGACTTAATGATCTACGAACCCCATTTCAATTACACGCCTCTGGAACTATCGGAGGTGCACCGAAGCAGAGAGGTCATAGGGCACAGCACACCACCCTCCATCATATTATAGCGCTAAGGGTTTCCTCTCTATCCTAAGGTTTACCATTAAGGTTTAAGGCGCGGATATCCTTCTCTTGTTTGGAATGGCCCTATTGTATTCAGGATGTATTTATATGATTAACAGTTAAAGATCATATGAGTTTTTGTCTGTCCTACTACGACACAAGTGGTGTTCTATCAAGACAAACATAATATAATTCTCATTGATTACACCTTTTTAGCTAACCTGTTTGACTAGTTAAGTGATTCTAATATTTGTCCTATTAACTCTGTGTGTGATAGGATACAACTCCACTATATATAGACTATATACAATGTATGCATTAATATATACTCGCGTATGCATATCCGTCAAACAAACAATATATATATATATATATATATATATATATATATATATATGCAAACACTTAGCTGCACCATTGAAATGCAGGGCAGGTACATTTAGCCTGTTTGACCTGCGTGTAGTGTTCTCTCCCATGCAAACACTTAGCTGAGCCTCAATTGGCACCTTATTATATAGTGCACTACTTTTGACCAGAGCCCTATACTATTTAGGGAAAAGGGTGCTATGTGGGACACAGACTTATTACAGAGATCAATGGAACTCAGTAAGGGCTTTCTAGAAATTGTGATGTGATAAGATTTTGTCATTTCCCTTTATCTGTCAAAACTGACTCTACTCGATTAGGCTTGTAACACTGTCTGTCAAACAATGTCTATGTCTCACTAAGCCCACAAAGAAGAATGCAGCCTAGGGAGAAAATTCAACTGATCAAACAGCCCTCTGTTTCTTTTTTCTCCTTCAGAGGTCCATGTCTCCGTGTTCATTCTCCCACCCGGCTTCTCCTGAGGTAAGATGGATGGATGGGGTCTGTGCTCTCGGATGAGGAATCATTTGAGCTGTTAATTGTCAGTCCACTGCCCAGTACCCCATAAAGAGCTCTATCTCCTCTCCTATCTCCTTCTCATACGGTCACACACACCTACTGTTTATAATTATGGAATCGTTATTGAAAGGTTTTGTGCTCCACTGGAATGGTTAAAAACACACTTAAGTGATAATGCCCCCAGAGCAGGTATTTGGAGGATATATTCTCACCGTGCCAATTTATCCTCTAAACACCGGCTTCGAGAACATTCTTGCTTTTATACAACGTGTTACCAACATATTCCAATAATGATTGACATATTTTCATTAAATTAATTTCATTATTATTATTTTAATTAATTTATTCATACTATTACCCAACACAAATCTAGGGTTGCTACCCAAGCTGACTGGTCGTTCGTTCTATCAGTTCGGTCGCCAGAGACGCGACCCAGTTATTAAGACTTTTTGTTCTTAGTAGGTCATTCTAAATGTTCCTTTGCCATGATGGCTGCCAAAGTTCTTACCCCTTGCTTGCTAGCTAGCCAACTGTGGCTAACACAGTCACGTCAAACAGTGTAGCCAGAAAAACAGCAAGGTAGCTGCGTTTGCGTTTGTTTAAGCTGTTTTCAAATTATTATCCATTACAATGAGCTAATGATGTGCGATTTTGCCAGGCCACTGCTCAGAAGAGAGAGCCAACTACACAGCAAACACAATTATTTCAAACTGAAGCTGGAATGACAGCAAATCAGCTGCATTTTGTGTTTTTCTATTGAATTTTTTTATACTGTATATCCATAAAGATTATGCCGATTCATGTTTTCAACTGACTGAGAAAAGCTTCCAGCCTGCCGGTGTATAAGGACACAAGGCGAGATCCAAATGCAGACACAGTTCCAGACAAAGGGCAGTCTCGAGGTCAGGCCAGGCAGGGGTTCAGTAACCAGATCAGAGTCCAAACAGTACAAGGGGATAGGCAGACTTGAAGACAGAACAGGCAGAGGGTTTAGAGTCAGGACAGGCAAGGGTCAAAACCAGGAGGACTAGAACCAAAAGAGACTGGGGAAAAATATAGGAGCAAGGAAAACCGCTGATTGACTTGGCAAACAAGACGAACTGGCACAGAGAGACAGGAAACACAGGGAAATATACACCGGGGATAATAAGCGACACCTGGAGGGGGTGGAGACGATCACAAGGACAGGTGAAACAGATCAGGGTGTGACACTGTCTGTCTCGTCCCCACATGTTCATTACCATAGGACAGCTGGAGATCGAATTTCAATATTGAAACAATGTTACAAATGGCAGAGACAGACAGCAAGGTTATTACAAATCTCCACTGTTGAAAACCAAATGCTAGTTTAAAAGAAATTGAAAATAATGTCTGTTTTTACGGTGTAGATCTAGTATATAAATTGCATGGCTGTGCTGATGAAACAGTGGTTTGCGAAATAAGATGGAATAGAGTACTTTTAAAAATATTTTTTATTTATCTAACCTTTATTTAACCAGGCAGGCCAGTTGAGAACAAGTTCTCATTTACAACTGCGACCTGGCCAGGATAAAGCATAGCAGTGCGTCAAAAACTACAACACAGAGTTACACATAAACAAACGTACAGTCAATAACACAAAATAAAAATAGAAAGAATCTATGTACAGTGTGTGCAAATGTAGAAGAGTAGGGAGGTAGGCAATAAATAGGCCATAGAGGCAAAATAATTACAATTTAGCATTAATACTGGAGATATTTGTGCAGATGATGTGCAAGTAGAGATACTGGGGTGTAAAAGAGCAAGAGGGTAAGTAATAATATAGGGATGAGGTAGTCGGGTGTGCTATTTACAGATTGGCTGTGTACAGGTACAGTGATGGTTAATCAAATCAAATCAAATTTATTTATATAGCCCTTCGTACATCAGCTGATATCTCAAAGTGCTGTACAGAAACCCAGCCTAAAACCCCAAACAGCAAGCAATGCAGGTGTAGAAGCACGGTGGCTAGGAAAAACTCCCTAGAAAGGCCAATACCTAGGAAGAAACCTAGAGAGGAACCAGGCTATGTGGGGTGGCCAGTCCTCTTCTGGCTGTGCCGGGTGGAGATTATAACAGAACATGGCCAAGATGTTCAAATGTTCATAAATGACCAGCATGGTCGAATAATAATAAGGCAGAACAGTTGAAACTGGAGCAGCAGCACAGTCAGGTGGAAGTTGAAACTGGAGCAGCAGCATGGCCAGGTGGACTGGGGACAGCAAGGAGTCATCATGTCAGGTAGTCCTGGGGCATGGTCCTAGGGCTCAGGTCAGTTGAAACTGGAACAGCAGCATGGCCAGGTGGACTGGGGACAGCAAGGAGTCATCATGTCAGGTAGTCCTGGGGCATGGTCCTAGGGCTCAGGTCCTCCGAGAGAGAGAAAGAAAGAGAGAAGGAGAGAATTAGAGAACGCACACTTAGATTCACACAGGACACCGAATAGGACAGGAGAAGTACTCCAGATATAACAAACTGACCCCAGCCCCCCGACACATAAACTACTGCAGCATAAATACTGTTAAGCAGCTCTGACAGCTTATGCTTAGTTAGAGAGGGAGATAAAAGACTCCAGCTTCAGAAAGTTTTGCAATTCGTTCCAGTCATTGGCAGCAGAGAACTGGAAGGAAAAGTGGCCAAAGTAAAAGTGTTGGCTTTGGGGATGACCAGTGCAATATACCTGCTGGAGCGCATGCTACAGGTGGATGTTGCTATGGTGACCAGTGAGCTGAGATAAGGCGGGGCTTTACCTAGCTAAACTTATAGATGACATGGAGCCAGTGGGTTTGGCGACGGATATGTAGTGAGGGCCAGCCAACGAGAGCATAGAGGTCGCAGTGTTGGGTAGTATATTTGACTTTGGTGATAAAACGGATGGCACTGTGATAGACTACATCCAGTTTGCTGAGTAGAGTGTTGGGGGCTATTTTGTAAATGACATCACCGAAGTCAAAGATCGGTAGGATAGTCAGTTTTACGAGGGTATGTTTGGCGGCATGAGTGAAGGAGGCTTTGTTGCGAAATAGGAAGCCGATTCTAGAATTCATTTTGGATTGGAGATGCTTAATGTGAGTCTGGAAGGAGAGTTTACAGTCTTAACCAGACACCTTGGTATTTGTAGTTGTCCACATATTCTAGGTCAGAACCATCCAGAGTAGTGATGCTAGTTGGGCAGGAGGGTGCGGGCAGCATTCGGTTGAAGAGCGTGCACTTAGTTTTACTAGCATTTAAAAGCAGTTGGACGCCACGGAAGGAGTGTTGTATGGCGTTGAAGCTTGTTTGGAAGTTTGTTAGCACAGTGTCCAAAGAAGAACCAGATGCATACAGAATGGTGTTGTCTGCGTTAGAGGTGGATCAGAGAATCACCAGCAGCAAGAGCGACATCATTGATGTATACAGAGAAAAGAGTCGGCCCGAGAATTGAGCCCGGTGGCACCCACATAGAGACTGTCTGCCAGAGGTCCGGAGAACAGGCCCTCCGATTTGTAACACTGAACTCTGTCTGAGAAGTAGTTGGTGAACCAGGCGAGGCAGTCATTTGAGAAACCAAGGCTGTTGAGTCTGCCTATAAGAATGTGGTGATTGACAAAGTTGAAAGCCTTGGCCAAGTCGATGAAGACGGCTGTACAGTACTGTCTTTTATCGATGGTGGTTATGATATCGTTTAGTACCTTGAGCGTGGCTGAGATGCACCCAAGACCAGCTCGGAAACCAGATTGCATAGTGGAGAAGGTACGGTGTGATTCAAAATGGTCAGTGATCTGTTTATTAACTTGGCTTTGAAGATTTTAGAAAGGCAGGGCAGCATGTATATAGGTCTGTAACAGTTTGGGTCTAAGGTGTCTCCCCCTTTTGAAGAGGGGGATGACCGCGGCAGATTTCTAGTCTTTGGGGATCTCAGACGATACGGAAGAGAGGTTGAATTAGTTATAGGGGTTGCAACAATTTCAGCAGATAATTTTTGAAAGAGAGGGTGCAGATTGTCTAGCCCAGCTGATTAGTAGGGATCCAGATTTTACAGCTCTTTCAGAACATCAGCTGTTTGAATTTGGGTGAAGTAGAAGTGTGTGGGGGGGGGGGGGGGGGGGGGGGGGTTGGCAAGTTGCTGCAGGGGGTGCTGAGGTGTTGGCCGGGGTAGGGGTAGCCAGGTGGAAAGCCATGGCCAGCTGGGGAAAAATACTTATTGAAATTCTCGATCATCATAGATTTATCGGTGGTGTCGTGTCTTTGGCATCATTAAACTGAATACTTATTTTTATCAAATAAATTCTCTGTAATTATTATTACGTGATTGAACCAACTTAATCATGTAACTGTAATTATCTAGGAAGTCACGGCACCAAGGAAAATGTTAAGATTACAAAGTCATAATTTTTAATATCTGATCAACTAGTCTTCTAATTAATTAATTATTCTTTACCTCACGTTAGTCTCATTGCAAACGTTGTAAATTGTTGGTTATCTTCACGAACCCAGTCTTCACTATGAATCATCCATACATCAATTGTCTTAAATAATTTATTTACTAATTAAATAATCACAGAAATGCGTAAAACAACAAACAATAGATATAGTTACAAGGAAATGATAGCTATACCGGCATGGCGGCTTGTTAGACAAAGGTACCTAGGAGGGCGCGAAAGGTAAGACACTACAAAGTTGATAATTATAACAATTGAAATGCTAATCCTTTGCACATGAATGCTCACTCATTCGGGAATAATTGCAATCAATATGTATATTTACGCTCAGTGTGTCGTCGTGATCTCGGTTTGTCCGCCCTCTCTCTCTCTGCCGTGGTTAGAATGGATAGTTCAGAGTAACATTCAGCAATAGTTGTTATAGAATAGGTGTTTCGGCGGTTCTCGGCCTTCACGTTCAACGGGTACATATTTCCTAGCTGTAGACTAGTAATTAGTATAAAAAATGTGTTCTTATTCTGTCGGTATCGATAGTCTCAGAGTTTAACCACGTGGTATAGTTAAGATTTCAGCAATCCACTCAAACCTTAGCCCTCTCGGTTATCGAGGTCAGATGGTCTGAAACCTTAGCCCTCTCGTGGTTATCAAGGTAAGCTGGTCTCTACACTCAAACCCTAGCCCTCGTAATTGAGAGAAGCATGGTCTGAAGATGAATTCCCAAGGTGGGGGTTATATTCGGAAGAGCAGAAAGGGGCTGTCCCATGACGCCAGATCAATGTCTGTGCTCATGGGGCGGGCCAATGTTTTTGTTAAACTCCAAAGGGAATTGGAGTTTCCTTCATTAAACAGTTTAAAATCACATTACATAATTTCACAAATAGTTTCATCTTTACTCATTCATTTATACAACAATTAGATGCAAACCTCATAACTGAGACACTTGTATAAACAGGGTTATGGTAATGTGGCTGTATTGTCTCTCATGAGTTTCATGAAATTGTACAAAATTGATCATTTTGTAGCTGGCTACTTCACCGACCGTTTATACATTCTCCAGAACATGAATATTGTTCAGTTCTGAAGTTCTGTGATGTGGAAGAAATTCCTTTGTTCTCCTGTGAAACCTTTTCTCTCTGTCTATACTGTCTGGCCATGAGGAAGAGTGTCTCCTCCAGGAATTTACAACCTGAGATAACAGCAGCCTGGGTGTAGGCGAGAGAGGGAGGGGGAAGGCACGCTATACCCAAAGAGAGCCACGTCACGACATTGGTGACAGTGGTGACAGTGTTTCCGCTCCTGGCAGCTGGAAGGAAGTGCTCTTATTCTCCATGTATTTCAGTGTCCCAAAACTTTTTGGAATTAATGCTACAGGAAGCAAATTTCTGTTTGAAAAAGCTAGCCTTAGCTTTCCTAACTGACTGTGTATATTGGTTCCTGACTTCCCTGAAGAGTTGCATATCGCGGGGGCTATTCAATGCTAATGCAGAACGCCACAGGATGTTTTTGTGCTGGTCAAGGGCAGTCAAGTCTGGGGTGAACCAAGGGCAAAATCTGTTCTTAGTTCTACATTTTTTGAATGGGGCATGCTTATTTAAGATGGAGAGGAAAGCACTTTTGAAGAGCAACCAGGCATCCTCTACTTACGGGATGAGGTCAATATCCTTCCAGGACACCCGGGCCAGGTCGGTTAGAAAGGCCTGCTTGCTGAAGTGTTTTAGGGAGTGTTTGACAGTGATGAGGGGGGGGGGGGTCATTTGACCGCGGACCCATTACGCTGAGATCCTGGTTGAAGACAGCAGAGGTATATTTAGAGGGCAAGTTAGTAAGGATAATATCTAAGAGGGTGACCATGGCTATGGATTTTGGGTTGTACCTGGTAGGTTCCTTGATCATTTGTGTGAGATTGAGGGCATCTAGTTTAGATTGTAGGACGGCCGGGGTGTTAAGCATGTCCCAGTTTAAATCACTTAACAGTACAAACTCTGAAGATAGATGGGGAGCAATCAATTCACTTATGGTGTCCAGGGCACAGCTGGGGGCTGAAGGGGTCTATAACCAGCAGCAACTGGGATAGACTTGTTTCTGGAAAGGTTATTTTAAAAGAAGCTTGAATTGTTTGGGCACGTACCTGGATAGTATGACAGAACTCTGCAGGCTATCTCTGCAGTAGATTTCAACTCCACCCCCTTTGACAGTTCTATCTTGTTGGAAAATGTTATAGTTAGGGATGGAAATTTCAGGATTTTTGGTGGCCTTCCTAAGCCAAGATTCAGACACGGCTAGGACATCCGGGTTGGCGGAGTGTGCTAAAGCAGTGAATAAAACAAACTTAGGGAGGAGGCTTCTAATGTTAACGTGCATGAACCCAAGGCTTTTACGGTTACAGAAGTCAACAAATGAGAGCGCCTGGGGAATGGGAGTTATGCTGGTGGCTGCTGGGCCTGGGTTAACCTCTACATCACCAGAGGAACAGAGGAGGAGTAGGATAAGAGAATGGCTAAAGGCTAAAAGAACTGGTTGTCTAGTGTGTTCGGAAAAGAGAGTGAAGGGGTCAGGTTTCTGGGCACGGAAGGATAGATTCAAGGCGTAGTGTACAGGCAAGGATATGGTAGGATGTGAGTACAGTGGAGGTAAGCCTAGGCATTGAATGACGATGAGAGAGGTTTTGTCTCTTGAAGCACCATTTAAGCCAGGTGCGGTCACCACATGTGTGGGTGGTGGAACAAAAGCTAAGGCGTATTGAGCATGGCTGGAGGCTCTACAGTGAAATAAGACAGAAATGACTAATCAGAACAGCAATAGACAAGGAATATTGACTTTAGGGAGAGGCGTGTGCAGCCGAGTAATCACAGGTTCCAGTGAGTAGCTAGGCGAGCTGGAGGCACGGAGATTCAGACAGATTCAGACAGCTAGCAGCAGGCTCGCAGATGGTCCTCAGGGGGACGTCGTAATGGGGGAGCCTGTTGAAACCCCCTCGGACTGTTACGTCGGCAGACCAGTCATGATGGATTGGTGGGGCTCCGTGTCGGCAGCAGAGGGTCCAGGCCAATTGGCAAAAGAGGTAATTGAAGCCCAGTGATTATCTGATGGATTTCTTCAGGCTAGCCGGGAGATTGGCCTAGCTTGAGGCTAACTCTAGGCTAACTGGTGCTTGCTTCGGGACTGAAACCCCCTCGGACGGTTACGTCAGTAGACCACTCGTGATGGATCGGCGGGGCTCCTTGTCGGCAGCAAAGGGTCCAGGCCAATTGGCCAAAGAGGTAATTGAAGCCCAGGAATTTTTGATAGATCTATTCGGCTAGCCGGGAGATGGGCCTAGATTCGAGGCTAGCTCCAGGCTAACTGGTGCTTGCTTCGGGACAGAGATGTTAGCCAAGAGTAGACACATGGATAGCAGCTAGGTAACTGCGATGATCCAGAGTAAAGGTTCAGAGCTTGCGGTTGGAATCCGTAGATATGGTGGAGAAAAGCAGTCCGATATGCTCTGGGTTGATATCGTGGTGTGCTGGCTGGCAGAAGTTGACCGGGCTGAAGCTGGCAGATGTCCCAGTTAATGGTGCTGGCTAACTAGCAGTGGTTAACTGACTACTAGCTATAGCTGGCTAGCTTGAAGGGGGTTACGGTTCTAAAGTATAAAAAATAGCAGATCCGTACCACATTGGGTGAGGCGGGTTGCAGGAGAGTATGTTCAGTCCGTAGATGGAAAAATTAGATAAAAAATATATACTAAATGTATACGAAGAAGGAAACAATATATACAAGGGATGGGACAAGACAATCAAAACATCGCACTGCTACGCCATCTTGGATTCAAATAGGTTTCAATTTCAACAGGTTTTTTATTTGTGGAAAAGACACCGGCAGGAATGCAGTTTTAACCAATCAGCATCCAGGATTAGACCCATCCATTGTCTAAAAGCCCATGACTCCACACAAGCATGTTTGCAAAAAGCAGTTACCATGGGAACAATGAGCATCTGTTACACTCTTATTGTTTGCTGTGACCTCACTGGCTTCTTCACTCAGGGATGAAATCTAATGTACACAGAACCCTCCTTTTCATGCACTTTCCCAATATGTGCTTGGGTTACAGTTTGAATATCAATTAGGATCCGGACGGTAATGTTAATCTCGTGTCCCTAGACCATTCTTTTCAAGGATCCCAAGGAGTGGCTGGAGAGCAGGGAGTCACCTGGAGGGTCATCAGCAGGTTCAAACCTCCAGCTCAAAACCAGCTCTGCATTAGACACCGCCACCAAGCTCCCCACACAGCACTTTCACAGGCCAGGTATTGTAATCCATCAGCACACTTATCCCCTTCTCTTCTCTTCTATCTTCTCTGCACCCTTCACCTCTCAGGGTGCTTTGCTTTTCATCTGGGACTTCATTTTATCTTTTCATTGCAGATAATGGAATGAATATATACAAGAAGCCACCAATTTACAAACAAGGTATTTCATGCAACTTAATTGATGTCTGTGTGTTGACAGTTTAGTAATTTACTGTATATACTGGCATAATATTTGACATTAAGAGGTAACATTGGATGTTTTTCTGTGCACATTTACTGTATATATCCTTGTGTTTGTGTGTGTGTCTCTAGATGTATTAGCATCCATCCCCCAGGGGAAACACATAGAGGATCTCATCATTGAGTCATCTAAATTCCCTGCCGCCCAGCCACCTGATCCCAACAAACCCTCCAAGATTGAGACAGATTACTGGCCCTGCCCCCCCTCCCTGGCTGCAGTTGGTATGTCTCACACTATTAATCACAACTGTGAATAGTAATGAATAGGGTTGCAAAGCCACCGGTATTTTAACAAAGTAACTGTAATCTTCTGTAATTTTGCTAATTGACAGGTAATCTATGGTAATTTAGGTAATTTATACTTGAAGAACTTTTTAAAAATGTATTCATATATAGTATAATTTTTTTTGAATATCTGTGTCCATATGGTCCATGAGTTTCTGGTGGATAGACCATATGGTTCAAGAGAAAACAGCCTAATTTAATGAAAAATCAATAATGGGATGATTTTTTATTAACTCTGCAACTCTTTCATGCATTTACTTTTTATTTTATTTTATTTTTTTACAAATGCCACCAGTTTGGTGCCAAAACATTTACAACAAAACACATTGAGGTAGTAAAATAAAAGTGTAAAAAAATATATAAAAGACACTTCATGTTGAAACCTTCATATTAAACACCAATCGTATTCAATAAGTTGATGGTTTATATTTAGAATAATGTTTTACAGCTTTGTAATTCAGTTTTATATTTTTAAATAATTGTATTTTAAAATGTTATATACTTTACATGTGATAAGGCCAAAGATAATTACAGATGCCTGTGATAATCTCAAGTACCCAAAAAGGTTTTATAAGATATGTCATCTTATTAAATTCCCCCAAATCTATAAAATTACCAACATTTTGTTAGTTTACTGGCAAACTTTGAAAGTTTCCAGTAATATACCCTCCTTTTGCAACCCTAATAGTAAACGATTCCAGCCAGCAAGCACTTATAAAACATTGGTGGCTATGAGGCAGCACACCGTTGTAGGTACAGTAAACTGATATCGGACCAGTGTCGCTAACCGTCATGGTGGCATGCCTCTAGCAACACAACAGCACACCGACCATCCTTAGCAGTTCCACCAGTTAATGCTGCTCTTAGCCTTAAGTGTCGGCTACCGCTGTAAAGCTGATGGCTAAAATTGGCAGTGGGCTGCTAACATTGCCGACGCCGGGCCGCTGATGAGCTACTAAGCTTCAATGAGGAGGTATAGTTACGGTTGGTAGTGGAGAGTAATAGAGCTTAGTAGTACCAGGGTTTCCTCTAACACTTGCCTCCCCTCTACCACAGAGACAGAGTGGAGGAAGAAGGCTGAGTCCCGGAGGAGGGAGGAGGGAGAGAGGGATGAGGAGGACGATGAATATGACAATGGAGACCTGTCCGATGATATGTGGGGACTACGGCAACTGCAGAAGCAGGAGCTCAACAAAGTACGGAACATGTTTTTTTCGTAACAAATTCTCCCAAATGTAGCTACTGAACACACCTAAGTGTTTTCTTATGTGTAACTCAATGATAGTGGTTGCTTTGAAAACCTTTTGACATTCTATATGTCTACCCTGCAGATTCAGTCAAACTTGGGAAAGATAATCTTGAAAGAGGAGCTGGATAAAGCTGTGCCCATCCGCAGGAAAACTCGCTCACTGCCTGACCGGACAGCAATGAACATGGGTAAGAGAGGCAGATTCACTATGTATCCGTGAAAGTATGTTTATCAACCTTTTATGTTCAAGAGACCAGGAAACTAAGGTCCCTCTTCCTCGAAGGACTACTTATATTAACAATTTAACTTGTTTGACCAACAAGCAACATCCCAGGTAACCGGTGGTAATCCCCAGTGCAGGGGTTGACTAACACTGTGTTAGATTGTGACCTTGTGAGTGTGGTGGAAACGAGAAAGAAACACAAAATCACACATATGCTCCATTTAAAATTCTTTGTAGAAATGGTAAAGATTCCACACTTCCTCCACCTACAACATCACTTGTGTCCCCCATATGGCACCCTATTCCCTACATTGTGTACTGCATTTGACCATGGGCCCTGGTCAAAAGTAGTGCACTATATGGGGAATAGTGTGGCATTAGGGACGAAAATCATCCACCCCCGACTTTGTCCTGCATCTTCTCTTCTCCATGACAGCCTTTTATGTTCTGTAAGTAAACATTGACATGCCAGACAGACTAGCCTGTAAAAGCATATCGCTCATCCGCCTTCACAGCTAGTTTCTGACAATGTTCTAGGCACGTTAAATGAGAACATTGCAAGAACAATGTGTCCAGATTTCTGTGGATCAGGAGAGTATTTCATCAAAGGACAGCCAAACATACACATGTAGACATGTTCTCAGAACATAAGATATTCATGTTCTAGACACGTTTCATGGAATGTTGGCAAAAACATTTGTGTCCAGTTTTTTGTGGGTTGGGAGAATATTCCATCAACATCCCACCTTACACACAGAACATGGTTTCCATGTTCTCAGAGTATACAGTGCCTACAGAAAGTATTCACACCCCTTGACTTTTTCCACATTTTGTTGTGTTACAGCCTGGATTTAATATTGATTTGTGTCACTGGCCAACACACACAATATCCCATCCCATAATGTCAGTGTTTGTAGAAATGTTTACAAATTAATAAAAAAATAAAAAATATTTGTACATTTTTTATTTCATCTTTATTTAACCAGGTAGGCAAGTTGAGAACAAGTTCTCATTTACAATTGCGACCTGGCCAAGATAAAGCAAAGCAGTTCGACACATACAACGACACAGAGTTACACATGGAGTAAAACAAACATACAGTCAATAATACAGTATAAACAAGTCTATATACGATGTGAGCAAATGAGGTGAGATAAGGGAGGTAAAGGCAAAAAAAAGGCCATGGTGGCAAAGTAAATACAATATAGCAAGTCAAACACTGGAATGGTAGATTTGCAGTGGAAGAATGTGCAAAGTAGAAATAAAAAGAATGGGGTGCAAAGGAGCAAAATAAATACAGTAGGGAAAGAGGTAGTTGTTTGGGCTAAATTATAGGTGGGTCTATGTACAGGTGCAGTAATCTGTGAGCTGCTCTGACAGTTGGTGCTTAAAGCTAGTGAGGGAGATAAGTGTTTCCAGTTTCAGAGATTTTTGTAGTTCGTTCCAGTCATTGGCAGCAGAGAACTGGAAGGAGAGGCGGCCAAAGAAAGAATTGGTTTTGGGGGTGACCAGAGAGATATACCTGCTGGAGCGCGTGCTACAGGTGGGTGATGCTATGGTGACCAGCGAGCTGAGATAAGGGGGGACTTTACCTAACAGGGTCTTGTAGATGACATGGAGCCAGTGGGTTTGGCGACGAGTATGAAGCGAGGGCCAGTATATGGGGCTTTGGGTAGTATATGGGGCTTTGGTGACAAAACGGATTGCACTGTGATAGACTGCATCCAATTTGTTGAGTAGGGTATTGGAGGCTATTTTGTAAATGACATCGCCGAAGTCGAGGATTGGTAGGATGGTCAGTTTTACAAGGGTATGTTTGGCAGATGCTTTGATGTGAAATAGGAAGCCAATTCTAGATTTAACTTTGGATTGGAGATGTTTGATGTGGGTCTGGAAGGAGAGTTTACAGTCTAACCAGACACCTAGGTATTTGTAGTTGTCCACGTATTCTAAGTCAGAGCCGTCCAGAGTAGTGATGTTGGGCAGGCAGGCAGGTGCAGGCAGCGATCGGTTGAAGAGCATGCATTTAGTTTTACTTGTATTTAAGAGCAATTGGAGGCCACGGAAGGAGAGTTGTATGGCATTGAAGCTTGCCTGGAGGGTTGTTAACACAGTGTCCAAAGAAGGGCCAGAAGTATACAGAATGGTGTCGTCTGCGTAGAGGTGTATCAGAGACTCACCAGCAGCAAGAGCGACATCATTGATGTATACAGAGAAGATAGTCGGTCCAAGAATTGAACCCTGTGGCACCCCCATAGAGACTGCCAGAGGTCCGGACAGCAGACCCTCCGATTTGACACACTGAACTCTTTCAGAGAAGTAGTTGGTGAACCAGGCGAGGCAATCATTTGAGAAACCAAGGCTGTCGAGTCTGCCGATGAGGATGTGGTGATTGACAGAGTCGAAAGACGTGGCCAGATCAATGAATACGGCTGCACAGTAATGTTTCTTATCGATGGCGGCTAAGATATCGTTTAGGACCTTGAGCGTGGCTGAGGTGCACCCATGACCAGCTCTGAAACCAGATTGCATAGCAGAGAAGGTAGGGTGAGATTCGAAATGGTCGGTAATCTGTTTGTTGACTTGGCTTTCGAAGACCTTAGAAAGGCAAGGTAGGATAGATATAGGTCTGTAGCAGTTTGGGTCAAGAGTACCCCCCCCCCCTTTGAAGAGGGGGATGACCGCAGCTGCTTTTCAATCTTTGGGAATCTCAGACGACACATGTCAAATGAAAAGTTGACATGTCTCGAGTCAATATGTCTTCAACCCCTTTGTTATGGCAAGCCTAAATAAGTTCAGGAGTAAAAAACAAGTCACATAACACGTTGCATAGATTCACTGTGTACCATAATAGTGTTTACATGATTTCTGAATGACTACCTCATCTCTACCCCACACATACGATTATCTGTATGGTCCCTCAGTCGAGCAGTGAATTTCAAACACAGATTTAACCACAAAGACCAGGGAGGTTTTCCAATGCCTTGCAAAGAAGGGCGTCTATTGGTAGATGGGTAATTTAAAAAGCAGAAATATGAGCATGGTGAACTTATTATTACACTTTGGATGGTGTATCAATACAACCAGTCATTACATAGATGCAGGTGTCCTTCCTAACTCAGTTGCCGGAGAGGAAGTAAACTGCTCAGGGATTTCACCATGAGTCCAATGGTGACTTTGAAACAGTTCGAGTTTAATGGCTGTGATAGGAGGAAACTGAGGATGGCAAATAAACATTGTAGTTACTCCACAATACTAACCTAAATGACAGAGAAAAGAAGGAAATCTGTAGTTTTTTCCCCCCAAAAACATCCTGTTTGCAATAAAGCACTAAAGTAAAACTGCAAAAGAATGTTCCAAAGAAATGTACTTTATGTCCTGAATACAAAGCATTATCTTTGGGTCAAACACAACACATCACTGAGTACCACTCTTCATATTTTCAAGCATGGTGGTGGCTACTTCATGTTATGGGTATGCTTGTCATCGGCAAGGACTAAGGATTTTTTGGGGGGGAGGGGGGGGTCAAAGGAATTAGAATAGAGCTAACCACAGACAAAATCCTAGAGGGAAAAACCTGGCTCAGTCTGCTTTCTAACAGACACTGGGAGACAATTTCCCCTTTCAGCAGGACAGTAACCTAAAACACAAGGCCAAATATACACTGGAGTTGCTTACCAAGATGACAAATAATGTTCCTGAGTGGCCTAGTTACAATTTTGACTTAAATCGTCTTGAAAATCTGTGGCAAGACTTGAAAATTACCAACAAGGAACTGTACATAGCTTGAAGAATTAAAAAAAGAGTAATGTGTAAATATTGTAAGATCCAGACTTACCCCAAAAGACTGTAATCGCTGCCAACGGTGATTCTAATATGTATTGACTCAGGGGTGTGAACACTTGTGTAAATTAGATATCTGCATTTCATTTTCAATACATTTGCAAAAACGTCAAAAAAAACTACACAACATACACTTAGTATTACTTTCTTAGCTACAGTATACATATCTCCCTGGCATATTACATAATTTATGCAGCAGCATACAATACATTTCTGGACTCACCTTGTTGTGCTGTGCTCACTTGAACAGGAAGGTGGCAGGGTGGTCTTTTGTGAGCAAATTTTGACGTCAAAGTCTGGAATTCTCTGGATTTACGGTGCTTTCAAATCAACTGGGAACTCGGGGAAAAAACAAGGTTGAATCATGATGATGTCATTGATTCTCAGGTCGTAGCACTAGAAAGAGGCCGAGATTTACAATTCCGAGTTGGATGACCGTTCAAAACGTATTTTCCCAGTCGGAGCTCGTTTATTCCAGACTTCCCAGTTGTCTTCAACTCACTGAAGTCAAGTTTTCCCAGTTCCGAGTTAACAGTTGTTTTGAGCGCGGCACAAATCATGCTTCATTGACAGCATGGCCAATATTTATCATTTTAAACTTGGAAAAGAGACCCTTAATCCCAGATTTGGGACCACACAGCCACTCCACTGAATAGCAGGCAAGTGATTGCTTTGTAATTCTAGCAGTTAGCCAATGTCACTGATTCCTTCCAAACCACTCATTGTTGAATTTGCGATTTCCAACTTCTTGTGTAATGTTTATGTCCAATGGCCGATGAGCACCAATACGTTTTATCTATCATTTCTATTCATTTATTTCTCGCCATATGACAAGGATTAAAAAGGATTTGCCAGTAGATTGTCTACTTGATTCATGATGATGACTGCTAGCTAAGATTTTGAAAGTATGATGTTGACATGATCAGTCCAATCAAAGCTACTGTACATATAACGTGATTTGACATCATTTCATGTGTGGCTAATGACCTTGAGCTTTGGATGAGCACTTCTAATGTAACTCTATGGTAGCACCCAAGGGGCTAGAATTTTGTACCTCTACCCATAGACTTGGAGGTGACATAGTGTCGCCATGAGTGACAGAACACTGAGCCAATCATGGCGTGACACTCTGTATTTTCTGCTGGCTTGCCCCACCACCACAGAAAACACTGAGCTAGGCTACATTTTGGAGCTGCCTTAATCAAGAAAACAAAAAAGAGACCATGTTTGTATGCAGCTTTATTAACTCAATGACACATTGTTTGCAAACTGATATGTGACACTTATTAATGGTAAAATAACATGCAAAACAGGCAAGCCCCCTCTTGCTTTCAAAACAAGAGGTCACCACTGTTCAGGTGTATCATTAAAACAGGTTAATTTGCCCCATCAACCTTAGATAACGATACAGAAAGTCCTTAAATTGTGGAAACAAGTCAATCAAATCAATAATTGACAGAGACATGGTGGTGTAGGAGGAAAATGCTGTAAACCAAGAGGTTGAGTTCAAATCCCAGGTGAGAACATGTTGAACAATAATTACTATATTAATGAACATGCACAATGTTGTCGAAGTGTGTCAAATATGTACATTTAAAACACTGTGTGTATGAGTATCCCTGAACTGCGTCCTGATACACAGAAATGTTCTTGCAACGTTCCCATGAAATGTGTCTAGAACATTAATATCTTATCACCCATATTCTGTGTACGTTTGGTGGGATGTTGATGGAATATTCTCCTAACCCTTAGAAAACTGGACACAGGAATGTTCTTGCAACGTTCTCATGGAACATGTCTAGAAAATGTGTATCTAATATTGTGAGAACATGGCAACCAATGTCCTATGTGTGTTTGGTGGGACGTTTGGTGGGACACATGAATGTTCTTGCCACGTCCCATAAAACGCATCTAGAACATTAATGTTGTACAGTATATTCTGTGAACATTGTAACCATGTTCTAGATAAGTTCTGCTTGACATTAAGGGAATGTTCTCCTAACTTTAACACCAAAACATGCTAAAAAGGTTCTCAGAAGGTTTTTGCTAATACAGATACAATGTATCTACAATAACGGACAACTGGAGACTTAAACATTAGAGGGAACATTAAGTTGTTAGCTGGGTATATTTTGGCCGAATCTTTTGATACAGTAGATCATTCCATTCTTGTGGGCCGGCTAAGGAATATTGGTGTCTCTGAGGGGTCTTCGGCCTGGTTTGCTAACTACCTCTCTCGAAGGGTATAAAGTATAAAGTCAAAAAATCTGCTGTCTCAGCCACTGCCTGTCACCAAGGGAGTACCCCAAGGCTCAATTCTAGGCCCTATGCTCTTTTCAATTTACATCAACAACATAGCTCAGCCAGTAGGAAGCTCTCTCATCCATTTATATGCAGATGATACAGTCTTATACTCAGTTGGCCCCTCCCTGGATTTTGTGTTAAATGCTCTACAACAAAGCTTTCTTAGTGTCCAACAAGCTTTCTCTACCCTTAACTTTGTTCTGAACACCTCCAAAACAAAGGTCATGTGGTTTGGTAAGAAGAATGCTCCTCTCCCCACAGGTGTGATTACTACCTCTGAGGGTTTAGAGCTTGAGGTCACCTCATACAAGTACTAGACGGTACACTGTCCTTCTCTCAGCACATATCAAAGCAGCAGGCTAAAGTTAAATCTAGACTTGGTATCCTCTATTGTAATCGCTCCTCTTTCACCCCAGCTGCCAAACTAACCCTGACCATCCTACCCATCCTAGATTACGGAGACATAATTTATAGATCAGCAGGTAAGGGTGCTCTCGAGCGGCTAGATGTTCTTTACCATTCGGCCTTCAGATTTGCCACCAATGCTCCTTATAGGACACATCACTGCACTCTATACTCCTCTGTAAAACTGGTCATCTCTGTTTTACCTGTCGCAAGACCCACTGGTTGATGCTTATTTATAAAACCCTCTTAGGCCTCATTCCCCCCTATCTGAGATATCTACTGCAGCCCACATCCTTCTGCCAGTCACATTCTGTTAAAGGTCCCCAAATCACACACATCCCTGGGTCGCTCGTCTTTTCAGTTGGCTGCAGGTAGCGACTGGAACGAGCTGCAACAAATACTCAAACTGGACAGTTTTATCACAATCTCTTCATTCAAAACTCAATCATGGACACGCTTACTGACAATTGTGACTGTTTTGCGTGATGTATTGTTTTCTCTACCTTCTTGCCCTTTGTGCAGTTGTCTGTGCCCAATAATGTTTGTAACATGTTTTGTGCTGCTACCATGTTGTGTTGCTACCATGCTGTGCTGTCATGTGTTGCTGCCTTGCTATGTTGTTGTCTTAGGTGTCTCTTTATGTAGTGTTGTCTCTCTTGTCGTGATGTGTGTTTTGTCCTATATTTATAATGTTCTTTTTGAAATGTTTTATTTATTTTTTAATCCCAGCCCCCGTTCCCGCAGGAGGTCTTTTGCCTTTTGGTAGACCGTCATTGTAAATAAGAATTTGTTCTTAAATGACTTGCCTAGTTAAATAAAGGTTAAATAAAAATAATTCCTCAGTGCTTGGAGTAGGGTGAAGTTGCCCCTAGATGCTGATCTTGGATCAGTTTTGCATTTAGCCCTCTCAAGGTTAAGGTTAGGATGGTGGAGGGAAGCTGATTCTAGATCTGTACATAGGGGAAAATTTACCCCGGGGCCTCAAGTGGCCAAGTGAAGATATGGGTTGTATAAAATACAGTATTCAATATCATCGCTCCTTGATTATACAATGCAGTGCCTATGATATTGATAGACATACATGTGATCTACATTCCTAGGGTCATCCTCCAATGCCTCCAAAAACATACATTTCCGAGCAACCAGTAGGAGTGGTCAGACCAGGGTGAGTAGAGGGTGGAAAGCATCTGGGCCAGTTTTCACAAAGCGTCTCAGAGTAGGAATAACTGATCTAGGGTCAGGTCCCCACTCTCCATACATTTTTTCATTATGATTTTAAAATACAAAACTGAACCTAGATCAGCACTATTGTGAGACACTTTGTGAACACCTGCCAGGGCCCGGTTTCACAAAAGCATGTTATGGCTATGTTCATCGTTTGAACCTCCATAGGAGCATTGTTAGATCTCCAAGCTGTTTCTCAAAAACATCATTACTAAAGTTGCTTTTGAAAACACTTGTTATTTAATGGCTGCCTCAGACCACTTTTGGAACAGCTTAGTACACTGCTCAAAAAAATAAAGGGAACACTAAAATAACACATCCTAGATCTGAATAAATGAAATATAATATCAACCCATGGAGGTCTGGATTTGGAGTCACACACAAAATTAAAGTGGAAAACCACACTACAGGCTGATCCAACTTTGATGTGATGTCCTTAAAACAAGTCCAAATGAGGCTCAGTAGTGTGTGTGGCTTCCACGTGCCTGTATGACCTCCCTACAACGCCTGGGCATGCTCCTGATGAGGTGGCGGATGGTCTCCCGAGGGATCTCCTCCCAGACCTGGACTAAAGCATCCGCCAACTCCTGGACAGTCTGTGGTGCAACGTGGCATTGGTGGATGGAGCGAGACATGATGTCCCAGATGTGCTCAATTGGATTCAGGTCTGGGGAACGGGCGGGCCAGTCCATAGCATCAATGCCTTCCTCTTGCAGGAACTGCTGACACACTCCAGCTACATGAGGTCTAGCATTGTCTTGCATTAGGAGGAACCCAGGGCCAACCGCACCAGCATATGGTCTCACAAGGGGTCTGAGGATCTCATGTCGGTACCTAATGGCAGTCAGGCTACCTCTGGCGAGCACATGGAGGGCTGTGCGGCCCCCAAAGAAATGCCACCCCACACCATGACTGACCCACCGCCAAACCGGCCATGCTGGAGGATGTTGCAGGCAGCAGAACGTTCTCCACGGCGTCTCCAGACTCTGTCACGTCTGTCACATGTGCTCAGTGTGAACCTGCTTTCATCTGAAGAGCACAGGGCGCCAGTGGCGAATTTGCCAATCTTGGTGTTCTCTGGCAAATGCCAAACGTCCTGCACGGTGTTTGGCTGTAAGCACAACCCCCACCTGTGGACGTCGGGCCCTCATACCACCCTCATGGAGTCTGTTTCTGACCGTTTGAGGAGACACATGCACATTTGTGGCCTGCTGGATGTCATTTTGCAGGGCTCTGGCAGTGCTCCTCCTGCTCCTCCTTGCACAAAGGCAGAGGTAGCGGTCCTGCTGCTGGGTTGTTGCCCTCCTACGGCCTCCTCCACGTCTCCTGATGTACTGGCCTGTCTCCTGGTAGCGCCTCCATGCTCTGGACACTACGCTGAGAGACACAGCAAACCTTCTTGCCACAGCTCGCATTGATGTGCCATCCTGGATGAGCTGCACTACTTGAGCCACTTGTGTGGGCTGTAGACTCCGTCTCATGCTACTACTAGAGTGAAAGCACCGCCAGCATTCAAGTGACCAAAACATCAGCCAGGAAGCATAGGAACTGAGAAGTGGTCTGTGGTCACCACCTGCAGAACCACTCCAGATGCTTTTTTGCCCTTCCACATCACTTTATACACAGAAGATCTCCGCTAAACACAAAATCTTTGTCTTTGTCTAACTTCAGAATGAATATGACAGTGACTACAAATACGAAGTGGCCCATTTCTTTGCAGCGAAAGATATAAAGACGGTGAAAACCGAGATGACTGTATTAAAAGATACATCCAATAGACCTATATTTTCAAATTATATTGAAATCAATTTCATGTTAATTCAATGGAGTTTTATTTTGATAATTGCATGCTACTGTCTGTAATTTTTGCCTCAATATATTTCATGATGAAATTGTGCCAAATCTTGATTTAGTGCATTATTATAGGGTAATCATTAGAATAAGCCACCTCAATGTTCGTAGCCATAGGAGATAATATCTCTCTAGGAGCTTATCCGTTGGCAGTGTTGTGGAATACTTCTAATGTTAAGTTAAGATTGGAAAGGGAGAACGCTGATCCGAGAGCACTGCTTCCTTTCTTTCGATCCTATCGTTATCGACACAGGTCTCAACGATGCACAAATATTCTCTCTGCGTGGTCTTATGGGAAATGGATGCTACATCTTTGGCCATTATAGGAAAAATGCATTGTTAAAACCGGGCCCTGGACATTATATCGCTGCTGACGGAAGTTCATAGCGTTATTCTAAATTGACTAACACCAAAACCAGTGTTTCTCACAGCACTTCTAATGGTTTGTTCCATTCTGCGTGTAGCTCCAGTCTGCCGAGTTCACCCAATCTGACAGTGACAAAGGAGGACCAGGTAAGGCCTGGTGGTTCAATATGATGGGTTGACTTCCTATACTGTAACAATATCAGAACCCAACCAGTCATACAGATGTCGGATCTTAGTATGACCCACCTAGTCACAGGAGGAAAAAAGTCCTGCAGAAGGAGAATTTGAATGAATTTTTAGAATCACCGCCAGGGAGCAACTGGAAGCGGTGTTTGTAGGCTAAACAATAACTTAGATTACAAGTCCACTGGCAGTCCGTTCAAGTAGTGTGGTGGAATTATTGTAATCAAAAGGAGACTTTTAGATTTCTTCAAAACAATCAAACTTTATTATTTAACTATTGCAGTAATGGAGCGGGTCGGTAATCACCCCTGGAGGTGATTACTGAGAACTCAACGAGACTCAGCATCCTCCTTCAGTCTACATGACACACAACAGATGTATGGAATGGGTCACAAGGTTAAGATTTGTATGAAAGATACTTAGAATTCACAGCAGACAGTATATCCTGTAAAAACAGTTGTCATTGTGTAGAGACCTGTGTCTGCCCCCCAAACTCCATACTGGAGCAATCTCTCCCTGGTACCATATAGAACAGAAACATTAACTCATGCTCTGGAATGCGGTATCCCCAAAGACATCTTAAATCTCCTGTCAGTGTTATCTCCCAGAGGCCCACTTTCAGTTCACACAGACACAATATAGTAAGAAGAACCCTCTATTGTGTTGCATAAAACAACCATTTGATGCAATAAAAGTATTGTATCATAATCTTGTCATTTCCACCATATTAGCCATTGTAGGCTAGGTGCAGGCTACAGCGCGTCTCGTGAATTCTTATGTGGATGATAATAAATTGACATATTTGTAGGGGTAGATGTATTTTTAGTAAAGGGAAATAGGCAGAATAGGCAGAATAAATTGTTGGTTGCCTCAGTGCCTGTGTGCAGTTGCAGCTGCTGACCCTGGCACACATATGCCAGAGTCAGCATGGGTTTGAATCTGGCCCACTGCCCTTTACATTTTTGGAGGAACTAGTACTTTTCTAGTTACTCACTGCAGGCTTTACTTGTACTCAAGTAATTTATGAAGGAAGTTACTTACTTTTAACTCAATTACATAGATTTATATTATTATATCGTCGCTGTCAGATGAAAACCTTGTAACTCCAAATTTGGTGATTTTCATGTTTACATTAATTGGTGTGATTGGTTCCCCTTTACGTCTGTATGAACAATTCACGACCCCTTGACAAATTAAATGTATGTAATATAGCTTTTCATCAAAATTCTTAAGTTCATTGGCTCTCAAAGTTGTCTGTCAAATCCCGTATCTCCACCACAGCTCTTGAAGTGAAGCGCAGGTCTTCACTCTTAAGGATATTTTTGATCGTAGGTTCAGAGGTAAGTTGCACGTTAATTACCTTCTGCCTTTGTAATATAATATTTTTCTCAGATATAATTCTGCTGTTGAAATTGTGTTTTGAGGGCGAGTGGAAATCAAATGGCTAGGTACTGTAACGAACTAGCTAGCTAGTTCACTTTGGGTAACCCAGAATCTGACTAAGTTGAATCAACCTGTTTTTAGCTTCCCATATGATCTCTGCTTGTTGACTCACTAGCCACCTTGTCATTGGCATAAAGAGTGAACATATTAATCAGATGTGTGTGGCAATAGCTAACTAGCTATCACATTAGGTTGCCACTAGATAATCTGTCTAAACTAGCTGCAGTGTCAACCATGCAGCTAGCTAACGTTAGCTAGATCATCCGGTCAGTCCAGCACAGCATCCTCCCACTACTTTGCTCTCTCTCTCTCTCTCTCTCGTGTGTGTCTAAATGTAATTCCGTTTTTATGACAGGGTCTATACGCACATCTGTCAGTGTATCATCTCAGTAAGCTTTTTGTGCCATATACTAGAAATACATTTGTGTGTTTTTTTTAATATACAGTTTGTAGTGGCACAACCGAGGGGGAGGTAAATGGGCCTGCCAATAAAAGAAAATACCCTTCAAAGTGGAAAGGAGAGGTTAAGATGAGAAGGAGGATGGAGGGTAAATCCTACCTTGGCAGGAAAAAGATTATTGAGTTGACTATGGCAATTGATTATTTACAGTATTACTTACATGATTCTTACCTGAATACCTACCTTGATGTTTAATTCCATGCTAAAATGTGTCTGATTTGCATACTAGTAACATGATTGATAGTGACATTGACAGTGGTGTAAAGTATTTAAGTAAAAATACATTAAAGTACTACTTAAGCAGTTTTTTGGGGTATCTGTACTTTACTATTTTTGATTACTTTTACTCCACTACATTCCTAAAGAAAATAATTTACTTTTTACTTCATACATTTTCCCTGAGGCCCAAAAGTACTTGTTACATTTTGAATGCTTAGCAGGAGAGAAACATTTTCCAATTCACGCACTTATCAAGAGAACATCCCTGGTCAACCCTACTTCCTCTGATCTGGCAGACTCACTAAATACTAATGCTTTGTTTGTAAATGATGTGTGTGCCCCTGGCTACTCGTAAATTTAAAACAAGAAAACCGTGCTGTCTGGTTTTCTTAATATCAATGTGAAATGATTTATACTTTTACTTATACTTTTGATACTTAAGTGTATTTTAAACCAAAAACTTTTAGACTTTTACTCAAGTTGTATTTTACTGGTGACTTTCACTTTTACTTGAGTTATTTTCTATCAAGGTATCTTTACCCTAGTATTTCGATATTGTTTCTGGTTTGACTGTTGCAACACATACCTGATCCTCCTTTATTTCATTCTGAGTGAAAAATGAAACATCACACTTGGTGTAAATCTTTTTAGTTGTCAAACACCATCACATGTATTTGAAATTATATTGGGAAATACATTTTCAGTAATGCTATAGAAAATATAAAATGATTCCAATGTCTCGTACCATTGACCTTTTTATGAAATTGATCACATTGATAGATTTTAAGTCAACTTTGAATAAGACTGTAATTGAAACTGTACAGTCTACAGACTTTGACAGTCTTATTTGGAGACTACCTGTGCTGGAGGACGTTTGCAAGATGGTGCTGGCAGGATTAAATAGTAAATTAATGTCAAATCAATTGCACAAAGTTGTTGTCCTATTTGTTTGCTGTCACAGTTTACCATAAGGTGTAAAAAATGCAAACTAAATTTGTAACTAGTACTTAAGTCGTTTTCTGACCGGATACTTTTTTTTTTACACTTGAGTAGTTTCTTTTACTTGAATAAATTACAATCTAAGTAGCACTACTTTTCCTTAAGTACAGAATTTCAGTACTCTACCCACCTCTGCAAATTATACATAGCCTAACTATAAAATGTTGGCAAGCATCCACACCGAGGAAAGTTTATCGTTCTACAGTAGGCGTACATCTGTCAAACAACTGATTACCCAAATCAGCTCATCAACTCAGCCAGGGAAACAAACAGTAGCCTATTATTGTTTTTTTTACACATTTTATTATGTGACAATGAAGCATAGCATACAAAATGTACCCTATTGGAATATAATTAAATAACAAGGGCCTATTGCAACCAATCGATGGAACTAGATTATCGCCAGTTGATGTCCCGTTAAACCATCAATATGTGCTAAATTCCCCCACACAGCTGATCTCAATTGCCACCATTATTGGTCACCTCATTACCGCTCCCTAAAAGATGTCAGTGTTTACCTTAGTCAGAGATCTGTAAAATTACGAGATGCTCATGTCTCCGCACTAACAATGGGAGTTGTTGTCCAAAAGGCAGGAAAGGAAGGCAGGCAATAAGTCTCTAGGTCTGCATGTTAAGCCCATATAAACACATTGGGCTTATTCAGGACAGATTTTGTGCGAGAGTGAGCACTCTCACTCCACCTCTTCCCCTATGCCTTAGTCCTGCTTGCAACCAGTCTTTCAAGATATGTTCACCCTCTGATTGGTATTGTCATCAGAACAACCATCCTTTTTTGAACAGACTAAGGGTGATTTATGTATTTGACAAAGGATTTCCTCGACTGTGGCTATTTACCCAACACTTTCTATGAATGGAAATATTGGTGTAACCTAGTAAGCCTACTGTGATTATTTTATTTGTTTGCTATTTATGTTATCCAAAAGTATCTGGTGTGTGTTTGGTCATTTCTTACCAAGATCAGGGGTAAAATATCCCTGACTGTCCATATTTGAAATGTGTAACTAGAAAGTGTATCAGGGGGTTTGAGTTATTTGTGCCAGAATCAAACCCATGCTGACATGGTAGACCTATGTGCGCACTGAAGGCATCGCCACTAACCACTAGACCACCACAGGCCATGGTTGAACAAACCTTTGACAGCTCATTCGTAACCTTAGGATACAATTCACACTTGTATGTCAATTTATTAAGCTATATAATGTGTATGGCTGCATTTCAAATACATTTTTGTACGGTGCATTCGAAAGTATTCAGACCCCTTCCCTTTTTCCAAATGTTGTTACGTTACTGCCTTATTCTAAAATGTATTAAATGTTTGTTTTTCCTCATCAATATACACAATATCCCATAATGACAAAGCAAAAACAGGTTTTTAGACATTTTTGCAAATGTATAAAAAAAATTAACTGATGCCTTATTTATATACGTTTTCAGATCTTTTGCTATGAGACTCGAAAATGAGATCAGGTGCATCCTGATCATCCTTGAGATGTTTCTACAACTTGATTGGAGTCCACCTGTGGTAAAATCAGTTGTTTGGACATGATTTTCAAAAGCACACAGCTGTCTACATAAGGTCCCACAGTTGACAGTGCGTGTCAAAGCAAAAAACCAAGCTATTAGGTTGAAGGAATTGTCTGTAGAGCTCCAAGACAGGATTGTGTCAAAGCAAAGATCTGTGGCACTGAAGGTCCCCATAAACACAGTGGCCTCCATTTTTAAATGGAAGGAGTTTGGAACCACTAAGACTCTTCCTTGAGCTGGCCTCCCCACCAAACTGAGCAATTGGGAGAGAAGGGCCTTGGTCAGGGGGGTGACCAAGAACCAGATGGTCACTCTGACATAGTTCCACAGTTCCTCTGTGGAGATGGGAGAACCAATTAGTCCTTTATGGTAGAGTGGCCAGATGGAAGCCACTCAGTAAAAGGCATATGACAGGCACCTAAAGACTCTCAGACCATGAGAAACAAGATTCTCTGGTCTGATGAAACCAAGATTGAACTCTTTGTCCTGAATGCCAAGTGTCACGTCTGGAGGGAACCTGGTACCATCCCTACTGTGAAGCATGGTGGTGGCAGCATCATGCTGTGGGGATGTTATTCAGTGGCAGGGACTGGGAGACTAGTCAGGATCGAGGGAAAGATGAATGGGGCAAAGTACAGAACGATCCTTGATGCAGAGTGCTCAGGACCTCAGACAGGGGGCGAAGGTTCACCTTCCAACAGAACAATGACCCTAAGCACACAGCCAAGACAACGCAGGAGTGCTTTGGGACAAGTCTCTGAATGTCCTCGAGTGGCCCAGCCAGAGCCCAGACTTGAACCCGATCGCTGGAGAGACCTGAAAATAGCTGTGCAGCGACGCTCCCCATCCAACCTGACAGAGCTTGAGGATCTGCAGAGAAGAATGGGAGATGCTCCCCAAATATAGGTGTGCCACGCTTGTAGTGTCATACCCAAGAAGACTTGAGGCTGTAATCGGTGCCACAGGTGCTTCACAAGCATTTCGCTACACTCGCAATAACATCTGCTAACCATGTGTATGTAACCAATTATATATATTTTTGAGTAAAGGGTCTGAATACTTTTGTAATATTTCTGGGTTTTATTTGTAATAAATTTACTAACATTTCTAAAAATCTTTTGTGTGTAGTTTGATGAGGATTTTTTTTTTTAAAGCAATTTTAGAATAAGGCTTTAACGTAACAAAATGTGGAAAAAGTGAAGGGGGTCTGAATACTTTCAGAATGCACTGTACATTTGAATGTTGCAGTAATAGGACCTAGGCCTAGCGTTTGAGCGAGTGAGAGAGAATATTATTTGATAGCAGGCCTGATCCCAATGACTCGACTACCCCCGCATGGAGATAAAGAGAACTGATCATTTGTATGCAATCATGAGGCTCATTTGAATGTCCTGATGCAGCAGGACAATTCTCCACAAGAAAGAGTGATCATCTTATTATCCGACATCTGTATGTAAGCATTTAAAGCATGAAACAGTGGACTGTATGTCAAGCACATTCTAACGCAGCATTTCTCTTTCTCCACAGGCCTCCAGGTAAGAATGTTTGTACCAATGTCATCTGAAAACATGATATTACTCTTGTGTCGAGAGCCAATTGTCTACATTTGGATCAAAACATTTTGCAATCTTGATTTACACTGATGTGAATACTGTGTATGGTTAGTTCATTGTGTGTAACATGTTAACAGTTGTGCTGTTGTAATTTAGAATGGAGATTCTCAGAGAGGAAGAATGGACAGGGGAAACTCACTGCCAAGTGTGCTGGCTGAGAAGGTCAGGACGTCTGCTGTTTGACATCCATTTCTGATCAGACTTGATATGCTAGAAATGTCTTTTCCCTAATGTTGATCTCTGTTTTTCCACTATTCTTAGAATTGCATAAGTACAATAAGCAGTCTTTAATGTCAGCTACAAACCTATCCATATCTTTACAATTCAGAAGGACATCTGTAGATACTGTACATTAATGTTTACATCCCAAATGGCACTCTATTCCCTATATAGTGCACTAGTGGACTATGTAGGGGAAAGGGTGCCATTTTCTGACACATCCAATGTCAAGCTTTGTGCTGATAGTATAAGCCTCTATAGATGCAGAGTTATGGCTTTGACCTCCTTCTGAGATGGCTGACCATTTTTTCCATAGATATATCCATATGAAATGCTCCTAGTGACCCACAGGAGAAGGAATAAACTCCCACCAGGAGTAGACAGGATGAGACTGGAGGTAGGATCAGTACTCCCTTGCTTTATATCTCTAGAATAACTTAATTGTGCAAACCGCTGGCCATGTCGTTTAACACATTAGTTACAGTTGGGGTCTTGGGTGTAGGGGTGCCTCTAGTTGCTAATCTTGGGTCAGTTTAGCCTTTTCTTCACTATTGGTTAAGATTTGGATTGGGGGAGGGGAATATGATGCTAGATCTGTACCTTGGGGAAACTTAACCCCAGAGCAGGTTTTGTGATGTGGAGCATGTATAGGTAACTGCCAAAATAAAGAGAACACCAACATAGTGTCTTAATAAGTGGGCCACTACGAGCCAGAACAGCTTCGATGCATCTTGGCATAGATTCTACAAGTGATTGGAACGCTATTGGAGGGATGCAACACCTTTCTTCCAGGACAAATGCCATAATTTGGTGTTTTGTTGATGGTGGTGGAAAATACTGTCTCAAGGGCCACTCCAGAATCTTCCATAAGTGTTAAATTGGGTTGAGATCTGGTGACTGAGAAGGCCATGGCATATGGTTTACATTATTTTCATGCTCATCAAACCATTCAGTGACCACCCATGCCCTGTGGATGGAGCCATTGTCATCCTATGGGGGCATAGCCATGGTAGACAAAATAATGTCCTGCCCAGCATTTTTTATATATGACCCTAAGTATGATGTGATGTTAATTGCTTAATTCACTCAGGAACCACACCTGTGTGGAAGCACCTGCTTTCAAAATACTTTGTATCATTTACTTGTATTTTCATTATTTTGGCAGTTACCTGTAGATTGTGAAGTCTGTCTGATATATGATCTGGCCATCTCCTTTGTAGAGGCATCTGTCCATGGAGGAATTCCAGAATCTATTTGGAATGCCCATTGAGGAATTTGATTGCCTCTCCCTCTGGAAGCGGAATGACTTGAAGAAGAGGGTTTCCCTTTTTTAGTGAGGAGACCTACCTACACATCAAAAGCCACCACACTTCCTTGGGGAATTAGATAAACATAAACTGTCCAATGCAACAACCCAGGAAGGGAGATTAAATTAATGTCTGTCATATCTTTGCCAAATCGGATGCTTTGAATCCCCATTCCTTATATCAACTCTATAACAACTCTATAAAGTGTCAGAGCCTTCATATACTCTTGAATTGTAGTTGCATCAGCAGAGAAGAAACCTAATAAGAGGACAGAGGCTTGGGCCAAGTAGAGATTTCATTAAGTCTTTTATTTGGTCCGTACTAACAGGCCCACCAATAGAGTTAGATTGGACTGCCCACATATATACCTACAGTAAGCTGTTTTACTGCTAATCAAAGTTATGGATGGCTAATTCTCAGTTACTAGAGCACTGCCACATGTGAAGCCATATCGATTTATTAATTAAACCACAAATACCAATAAAATGTTTTTGTTTATAGAATTGGAGCACTAGATGGATGCCTCAATTTCAATACACCTTAAATTCCCTATTTCAAAATACAAACATTGCACTAAGCTGAATAGTCCACTTATTTTTTTAAATAAATAACAATTTGAAGTGTAAATCAATTTGTAAATCAATAGTTAAAGTTTTTTAAGCTGTGCTGGTTTAGAGACTATTGTGTCCCAAATGGTACTTTATTCTCATGTAGTACAAACCTTTTGACCAGGGCCCACAGGGCTCCCATAAGGCTCTGGTCAAAAGTAGTGAACTACATAGTGAATAGGGTGCCATTTGTGATGCACAATACAATCTGTCAGACTCAGTCACTCTACACATCAGGTGTAGATTTATAGAACATAAAACCTTACCTCCAAGATGTCTGCATCTTAACCCTATCCAGACATGCAAACATACAAATGATCAAAATCATCCACGACTTATAGCCAATATAGGTTTCTGACTGAATGATTGTCTAAACAGTACATATTGCCCACTTGAAAAAAAGTGTGCTCTTATTATTTTACTACTGGTATGTTGGATGAAGTGCAGTTTTCCTGTTTTAAAAGGTGAGAACATTAAGGAGTATTCATAGGCTAAGTTAGCTTCAAAATCTTGTTAGACGCTTACCTTTACAACACTGGCCACTGCCCTGTTTATATATATCAAGTTTGTACACCACTCCAGAAGGGTTTTAGACATGTTGCTTTTGTGACCAAATAATGTACAGCTATTTTTTTATTAGATAAAAAATCCTTTCATGTATCAATACAAGAATGTAGGGTAAATAAACACATTCATCATTAAAAAGAAGGAAGATAACCACCTCCCTTACAAATGCACTACATTGGAATGAGGACAGGAGGTCAATGGACTAGGAGGGTCACCACTGGGGGAACAGAAGGAGTTGAGAGCAAGAGACACAAGGGGCTGCTTCCTGTGTTCCGCTATGACCACATCAACCTCCATATTGGACTGAAGCAGTGGCCGGGTGGAGGTGTGGCTTCTTATACCCCCTAACTGACAATGTCATGGCACAAAAAACAAAAACAAATCTTGGATGGATGTAGGCTAAAGGACTCGGAGGCCAGCCTTTCTGTCCACTTTCCCTGTGCCTTGAATGCTACAGTCGAGTTCTTCCCAAATGGCACCCTATTTGGTATATAGTGCACTACTTTTGACCAGGGCCAATAGGACTCTGGTCAAACACTATAAGTAGTGCACTATATATTGTGCCATTTGGGACATAGTTACAGTGTGGAGCCTGTTAAGGTCCTGGTCAGGCCTCACTCCAGTCATTTTTCTTATCATCAGGTGAGGTGGTAGCAAAGACACTGTCACAAAATGTTTTGAGTTGGCACACATGTGCCTCTAGAGCCCCAACTAGGGATGTATGAAAGTCAACCATGGAGCATCAGTGTATTCTATCTATGAACATTTTTGAGTGGTCATTGCACATATCCACTTTGTGACTGCTTTGCTTTTGGTTTTAGTTCTGCCTGTGTTTTTTGAAAGACAAGGGGCCCGGAAGGATTGCATTATGAACAAGCCCTTGAGCTGGAAACTGTTCACTTGATGGTGAGGGTAATAGACTATCTTCTAGATTCCATGCTCCAGTATATAATAATGATGACATTATCTTTACCAATGGGATACCTGACTGAGGATACACCCTATTCATAATGCTTTCAAATGCTCTCACTGTATCAAGCACTCTCATGGTAGTTAAGACATTGTCACAGCATCATCTAAGCTTATCTTCATGTTTTGTATGTGAAAGTGGGCTGGGGAAAACATTTAAAGGAAATATTGAGTTAGAGTGATTGGCTTGTACCTCACTTCCTAGGTTTTTTGAATCTGTAAGTCATTAAAATACGGAGTTTTTTTAATGTAGTTTTAGATTAACCTGATTTGATAACTAATATAATGACAAACGTGTATATGATTGATTAGTACCATTGCAAGATTGAGCTCAGATATTGTACATTGTTTTGTGTATTCTGATGCAACTAGGGTGCAAAACATACACAGCAATGAATGCACACAAGCATATTTTCTCATTTAAACTAAGGTGAAAGAGGACTGAAATGATCAATGGTGAGTGGAAATAAAATGCATTTTTTGGTTTGAGGAAAATCTATTTTCCATCTTTGTGTAGGCTATATATTGTTGGTCGTTGGCATCTCCAGTAAGGGTGATTGAAACATTTTTGCTATGTCTGGCCTTAACTTAAAAGGAGAGTTTACCCAAATTACAAAATTACATGAATTTCCTTACCCTGTACGCAGTCTATGGACAATGTATGACAGCAATCCATGCTTTGGTTTTGTTTACCTGGCCACTGTTTCAAATACTAACTTTGTAGCATTCGTGGCACATATCCAATGGAAGTCAATGGGAAAAATATTCACATTTTCACACTTCATGTCCAAATCATCCTAAAGTATTAAATACAATTATTTTTGTACCTCAATTAAGTTACTTAGCAATGATTTGGACATGAAGTGTGAAAATGCTTATGTTGTTCCCATTTACTTTTATTGGATTTGTGCAACAAATGCACAAAAGAAAACAGGTAAACAAAACCAAACCAAAGCGAGGATTGCTGTAATACCTTGTCCATAGAATGCTTACAGGATAAGGAAACCAATATGTAATTTTGTCATTTGGGTGAACTATCCATTTATTTTTACTTAACACACACATGCACACGCGCGCACACACGTCATGCCCAAAGGGGGCACTTGCCCCCTCAGATTTGTAATTAGCCACTAGCCACCTATACATTTTATGAAGTTGTCTTTAGCTAGCCGAGATAGGTTCCCAATCTTCCAACCTCATAACTAGGTACCAATAAGCCATTTCAGGCTATCAATTAAGTTAGAGTAGATTGCTTGTCTAACTATTTTAGCTGGCAAACCTGCTGGCAAAAGTGGTAGACTTTAGAAAAGCAATCAATTACTAAATGTACTGAAATGTAGAACAATACATATATTTTTGACATAGAATTAAGAATAATGATTATCGCTCTAGATTGCAGGGAAAGCAATTTCAGGTGTTTGAAAAATGCTAAATTCTCCAACTTCAGGATATCATCCCCTAGCCATCCTCACATACTTTGTGCTCCCTCAGATTTTGGGGGTGCATGACCCACCCATCAAACACACACACATACACGCCACCTCCAGTGGTCCCCCGCCCCTAGTGGTCGCTTTATGTAGATTTTTTGCAATAGTGAGAAGGGGAGTGACTTTTCTTATGGTTTTTGCTGGTCGACGAGTTGAGCTGGAGTTTCACTGTTGACTAGCCTAGTCTCATCACCTCAACCTATAGAACATCAAGCTAAGATATTGTCGTCGGAGAGAACTGTGGCTCATATTGGACACAGCTATGATATCGGGGGGGAAATAAACTTCCCAGGGACGCTTTGAGCATTTCCAGGAATGGACAAACAAAAAGGTAGGCTGAACATCAGTGGGATGCAAGGGGACTATCCATTTATCCAATAAATACAGACAGCAATACCTAACCATGGGCATTCATTGCACCGATTTGTTTTTGGCAACCAGGATACGTCACACGGCATACTTCATTGTATGAGGTTTAAACGTTCTAGTAAATTCTCTTCCAAGCTGTATTCATTTTGATCAACATCTAGCCTACTTGACATGACTTAGGGGCTATCACTTTCTTATTATATGCATAACCATTAGGTCTTCAAGTAGGTGAACTGATTGGGATATAACGCAGGCTACTAGCCTATATATTACTATGATATTACATAAATGCATATACATTTTTTCCACGTTGTGGCATTTTCTTTGCGCGCAACAGTGCAGCCGCAATGCTACAAAATGTAGCGAAGAGAAATGTGATAGTAGAGCCCTGCTCTTCCTGTTTAACATCAGTGCGCACCACCTGCTTAATTAGGCCAACAGTTAATAATCAGTCCATGAATTTAGCTATTTGGAATTGAGTGACACTGGACTCATTGGCTAATGCAGAAAGTTTTATTGACGCCATGGAAGTCCAAAAAAAGAGCTCATGTGAGTGACCCTGAGTCCATCGTGTTTTTCAGTGAGATAATGTGACTCAGTGGTTTCTATCATGGAATAGCGGAAGAAAAGCAATCGGAAATACCCTACTCTGTTTTCCCAACAACTACGAAATCTCCAGAGAGAAAAACCAGTAGGATTGTTTATTTTAAGGGTAAAGTCTGGCCCATTTAAATTCTCAAGGAGTTAAAGGAGTTCTCAGAAGCACTGAAGCAACTTGTTTTACCTTGAATTAACATGCTTTTTATTTAGTGCTCCAAAACTCACCCTGTTTGGAAACAAAATTACATCATGGATAATATTACATCCTGACCAGACACATGGCCTGCATCTCTTTTCACTGCTCCACAAATGCTAATCAGAGCAGCTTTTTCTCTTCACCGCTTTCCTTCTACCCAATTGCTGTCATTATCTGGTCACCACTGGATGAAAAGGAAAACAAGCGCAGGCTCTCCACCCAAAACAGACAAGCTGCAAGACACACTCACCCACTCACATTCTGTCTTCTCTCTGTCCCTCTCTCTCTTGCACACACAAATTGCATTTGGGTGGCATTAAACACTTCAGCCTTTCTTCAGTCTTGACCAGAAATAGACTTTACCCATGAAATTCAACATTCACACAGCTTGAGTGAATTGTTCTTAAGGTAGGTGATTGTGTACAGCTTAAAGCCATCATGCCAAAGCTGACAGTCTGTCAGCCATTGCCCCATAGCCACAGATTGTATATATTGCTGATCTCAGTTTTGATCATGTGTGCATATGTGTGGCAAACACACAGCAACTTCAAAGGCTGCAGTGCCAAGCCCATAGCAGCCCAGGAACAGGATGTTGTGTTGATGGTAGGATAGAGACCTCTTTAATTTAGGAGATCAACATTCCTCATTAAGGCACATCTACTTTTCACCATCTTGCCGCTTCTAAAGAGCACGCATACACACACACACCTCAACCCACTCCATTACAGAGTCCCTCATTTAGAGACTAGGCACAACAGAGCAGGAACTCTTCTGTCACCATTGAAGACTTTTCATAGCTTTACATCAACAACACATGAATGTCCTACCATAGCTTTAGCCCAGGCATAGTCATTGCATGTAATCAAAAATAATGTGTTGTGTTTTCCTCAGTCAGCTGAATGTGCCGCTTAGTTCATAGAACCTTGGTTATGTGAGTAACCCCAGAGTAGCCTTATTAGCAGCTGGGACAAACAAAGCGGGAAAAGTGGATTATAGCGCTTCTGGCGCATCTCAAAATCGTTTCCTTCCTATGAATTTGGCTCTGGAATTTAAGGAGCTATTAGCAACTATAACCACATCCCTGAAAGCCAGGACTCTCAGGAACACGTACATGTCTTCTGTTTCCACCTACGACACAAGCTGTGCAGAATAACTGAGGGAAATGAACTGATTCTCCACAAACGATCATAAATAAGATTGTTTGATGATCATCCCTGATGTTTTTCTGAACTTTCCAATAGCTTTCTGATGTATTTCAATCACTCCAAACCAAACTTCCTTCAGACAGAAATTTACCATTACCTGATTTGACACACACAACCGGTTAAACGTTTTAGTACACCTACTAATTCAAGTTAAAAAAAAATATATTGCACTATGTTCTATATTGTAGAACAATGGTGAAGACGTCAAAACTATGAAATAACATATGGAATCATGTAGTAACCAAAAAAGTGTTATAATATATTTTATATTTGTCACACCCTGACCTTAGAGATCCCTGTTTATTCTCTATATTTTGTTTAGGTCAGGGTGTGACTAGGGTGGGTACTCTAGTTTTTGTATATCTATGTTTTCTTTTTCATTGTTGACCTAGTATGGTTCCCAATCAGAGGCAGCTGTCTACCGTTGTCTCTGATTGGGGATCATACTTAGGCAGCCCTTTTCCCGCCTTCAGTTGTGGGATCTTGTCTTTGTTTAGTTGCATGTATTTTCTCACGACATAGCTTTTCGTTCATTGTATTGTTCATTGTTTTTTTTGCTGGTTCACATTTTAATAAAATATGATGAACTCAAATCAAGCTGCGCCTTGGTCTACCCTTAACGACGAACGTTACAATATTTTTGATTATTCAAATAGCCACCCTTTGCCTTGATGACAGCTTTGCACACTCTTGGCATTCTCTCAAACAGCTTCACCTAGGTGTTCTAAAACTTTTGATCGGTAGTCTATCTTGTGCTATAACTTTGATTGAAATAATGGCAATAAGGTCAAATTCTAAAGATTCATCAAATTATATTGCACATTTGTTTTTGATACCCAATTGTCCTAAAATAGAGAATTGGATAATGAAATAGCTTGATGGTCCATGTTAATAGAATCTTAAATATCATGTATAAACCCATTTAATATAACGTCTGAGTCAATTTGACTTTGTGACCCCCCCAGACCCCGTTCTTTGAATGGTATGGCAGGTCGCCCAGTGATTTTGCTTTACAAAAGTGATTCCCTCAGACATTTTTGTGACTACCACTGCTTTAGTCCCTTATTTTACATTGTGGAGTGGAGGTTTAAATTAGAAAAATTCTACCAGTTTAAAGCAGCATTAGTTTTGTAAATATATAGTTGAAAAGCTCCCACTTGAAAACATGACTTATGTATAATGAACTTCAAAGTCCACTGATTTAGCATATTCTGTCAATGGTCTCTCTGTGTGGTTTGAAATGAATGGTCACCTACTTTGAAGACCAGAAACAACAGGGCCAGTGATCTCAATGCAAAATAAATAAGTTTTCCTCAAGCTTTGTACACCTCTGGGATGGTTTCAGTGAACAATCCTTCAGGGCCTGTATTTATAGTGGGAGTGCTGATAATATATACGATTACATGGATAAGGGGGAACTGATTCTAGATCAGCACTCCTACTCAGATACTTTATGGCCCATGTTTCCCCTTCCAAAAAACACCACATTTGAAAATAACGTGGTTTTCAGACACGTGTGTAGTTTCATGTGTGTTTTTCCCTCTTCTGAAGATGTGTGATGTGTATGATGACAGAAAAAAAACTTTTGCGGTTAAATTCCCATGTACTGAATAAAACATACAAGTTAAATGGGTTTCCATTACCTTTTCAACTATACTGCTGGTTGTCTCACAAAAATAAATGTTCTGTTTCCATCAGGCCTGTCATGAAATGTTTTATCCAAAGTATTTTACTCACATAAAAAGGTTGGAAACGTGGTTACTACAAAAAAAATTGCATCACTATTATTCCACAATGTAGAAAATAGTCAAAATAAAGAAAAACCCTTGAATGAGTAGGTGTTCTAAAACCTTTGACCGGTAGTGTATACAGAACAGAATGAGGTATAAACAAACTATATTTATTGAATATAATATTTTCTATAGAATCTTAAGATAAGTGAATATTAACATTAACATAAATAAGAAATTGTGTTAAATATAAATATAGAAAATAATAAAATAACACTGAGCTTTGGCTCGGCTGCCTGGTAATGATGCACCGATATGACATTTTTGGCCGATACCGATATCTAATATTTTCCTTGCAAAAAACCCCCGATACCGATAACCGATATTAAACAGTTTTGCGGCCTTTTAAAGCATTCTATTACAGTTAAATAGTTAACACACACACATGGACTCGGTCTAAGGCACTGCATCTCAGTGCAAGAGGTGTCACTACAGTCCCTGGTTCGAATCCAGACTGTATCACATCCGACGGTGATTGGGAGTGCCATAGGGTGGCGCACAATTGGCCCAGCATCGTCCTGTTTTGGCCGGGGTAGGCCGTCATTGTAAATAAGAATTTGTTCTTAACTTTCCAAGTTAAATAAAGGTTACACATGCACCACACTGACCAAAAAGTTATTTTGTTGGCATTTACATATGTCCCCATTACCAGTCTAACATAATCAAAACCTATTTCTTTCACTTACTTGCTGTGCTGTTTCGTTGTTCATTTGTTCAGTCGTTTCATTCTCAACCAGGGTTTCTATGGAACGCCGTTTGGGTCTTTGTATTTCAAAAAAGGTACTTGTGAAATAAAACTATTCGATGTGTCAAATAAGCTTGTTGACCAATCAGGACCTGAACGTCACATAATAATTTAACCCGTTCATAATATTTGTACGTTGTTATTACAGATTGACGACACTATCACTCGTATTTCATATGTCACAGCGATTCACAGTATGCTATGATACTGGTAAAGTTGTCTTGCGCACCTACAGTGCTGGTCATAAAAAAGCTAGCTAGTTCATGGATGCAAACAATGCTCTTCCCTAAAAGCATAGCAACTATATAGCTAGGTGTCATCATCTAAAATAACCTTAATTTATAAGACAGTTCTTATTTGATTAATGGTGGTTGGACCCATCTATGTGAAGCTAGCAACAATAAGGTTTAGCCACAATAGTGGACTTTGCGGTTAGCCTTCAAAATAAAAGTATGTAATTGACACTGATGCAAATAAATACAAATATTAGATTTATGGAAATACAATACTGCGTGCATGTTTTGGAGTCTGATACCTCTGAGGAGGATGTTAGGAAAAAAATATCTTGGGTATTGAGTAGACTGTTACCCCATTTCATTGATCCCAAATCCTTAGGTAAAGCTGTACAGTGCAATGTGAATGTCAATACACACAATAGGCTGACTGGGGAGGTGATTTCACACAGTCACAGTCCTGCGATAAGAGCTACAACGTTAATATTTGGGTAAACTCTTCACAGTTGTGTTCTATGGGTGTCACCGAGTAGACTGATACCCCATTTCATTGCTTCACGTTCCAACCTTATTTAACATTATCTAGTCTAAATATGGCATAATTCCACCATTTGTAACATTCATCACTCT